>NC_135359.1:8985000-9292500 GCF_051622035.1 Arctopsyche grandis
AATTATACACAGTAATCTGAAATCAATAGATATCTCTATAGACATCTCTATAATTTCGTATTTATTATAGGTATAAAAATTGTATACAAAAAAAAAAAAAAAAATAATCCATAGATGTCTCTATGATTATTATTTCTGATTAATTGTTATATGCTATATATTCTGGTTGTATATGTATGTATTACTGTATTTCTGATTTCTGATTGTTTATGTATTCTGTATTTCGTTAACGTACACCCGTCGCATTGGAGCAAATCTGTAATGGCGAGTGTATATTGATTTGTAACAATAAAATAAAATATGTAAAAAAAATGCTATACTATGTATGTCATTCAAGCCAAAAATCACCCCCTAGAGTGTTTTCACTGATATTTTGTCCTCATATTGACGGTGATCGATAACAGTGATTTCCATATTTGAATAAATGTCGGAGTAACTTGACGAAATAATAAGATCTTACGAATTCACAATACCCTGAAGAAACGCCCTTCCCAGCTGGAAACCTCGAACACGTGGATGGCCTACGATTAAGTGTGTTTGCACTTAAAAGAGTCATCAAACATTAAAATAAGATACTATAAATGCTAACAAAAAAAATGAAATAGAAAGTAGATCAGTAACTATTATAAGAAATCAAATGTATTGCGATTATAATTTATAATAATAAAAAAAAACGATACATAATAAAAAACGGCGGCAAAACATCTACTTCTCTCTATTCGTATACAAATAAAATTGCCTATCGTTCCAGAATGAAAGCTCCCGTCTAGGATTCAAGCCAAAATATAAATAACCATATCAATATTTTTATTTCCTTAAATGTAAATACATATTTCCATATTTTTCACGTCACATATTCAGGTATTAAAATAGTAATAAAATATTGACAGCCACTTCCACGGACAGGTCGTTCACGTGAACTGCGGTACTGCAGCACATCATTCAAACTGATTTTTGAACGAAAAAAACATACATACATATGTATATATAATCCCACAATCAATTACTACGAGCCTCCACTGACCACTATACATATATATACATACATATATGTATATAGTATTCATTCGGTCTTGCCCATTGTCCGACCTAAAACAACACAACCATATTTTCTGACCTCACTGTACAACAAATATGTCATTCGCTTTCTCCACATAACTGACATAACGCGATCATAGAACAGAGGTGTTCAACTGAATCAATTTCTTTAGCACGATTACTTAAGAAATGACATTTTTTTCAACCTAACTTATACATATTACTTTAATACAACAGAATCGCACAATTATTCCAGTATATTTAACAAATTATACTGAATCTTTCACCAAACTTACATATATAATATTATATTTCTTTCCAGAAGCATTCGCAGTGGACAAACTCTAAATCTCGATGGCTATTGGTAAAAAAAATATAAATTTATTCTAACATACGATTCCAATCGGTTAGAATACCTCAGATGGTCAATATAAATCACATATTTTTCACACACATACATACATAGAATATAGAACACACATACAAAGGAAAAGCGATTTGTATGAGTTGAGCACCTCTGCTACAGTTAGGGTTGCCACCCCTAAGTTTCAGCTAGTCGTATCCAGACTCCGGGTTTGAGTGTTATTTCTCTGGATGTGTAGTAAATCCCCCCATGAAATTATAAAAATAAATAAAATTGTGTATAAGAAATATACAACTTGGATTCAAAGCGTATAACGAACTACAAGGTCTGTGGCGCATATCTCGTGTACGAAATGTTTGGCGATATCTGAAGTGCAAAAATTTATTACTAAAGCGAAAAAAGTATACATAAAAGATTACTTGGTAAAATTTTATAGTTTAGAAAAGTATTTTTAAGTTATCAAACTAAACAAAGATTTGAAATACCAAGATTTTTTAGATGCTAGAAAATACGTACATAAATATAGAATTGAATGGGGGTAAATTAATCTGCCTTCTTAAAAATATCATTCCTTCCAACAAATGGCTTGATTTGCTGCCGATAAAAATTTAATAAAAGTACTGTAGAGTTCGAGATATAGGGAGGATTGCAGGAGAGATAATCAAAGGCGATGTTGAGTCAATCAATGCACGTTTATTACAATGTAACGTACATCCAGTGTAC
Organism: Arctopsyche grandis; assembly: GCF_051622035.1. Lineage (NCBI taxonomy): Eukaryota > Metazoa > Arthropoda > Insecta > Trichoptera > Hydropsychidae > Arctopsyche > Arctopsyche grandis. The sequence continues at coordinate 8,987,126 of NC_135359.1, forward strand.
AGCCCGGCCATGCCGGCAGCGGCCGACCCGCGACCCCACTCTACATACTACTACTGTAAACCGGTCTCTGGGGTACCAACTATTAACAATACAGTCATGTGTACCACTGCCTGTACACCACTCCTCAACATTAATCATTACTAAAGCCCGGACCCAGAAGGTGTCGCGTATTGTTCAAATGTTGTAAATGCATTGTTAAAGGTTTGCCGAACCTTTTTTACAACAATGGAACAATGAGCGGCCCCTTGGCTATCCTATCATATCCTCATTACATAATTCACTCACACACATAAAATCCCACAATACTTTCCTCTAATGTTTTCACCGAGCATTATTACTTTATATAATTTTGAAATGTGATATTCTTATTAATAATGTATTTGAATAAAATACAAATATTTTTTTATTATCATATTTTTATTTATTTTATTTTATTTTATTCAATCAATCAATGTACACTTTTCATTACAGATCGCTCCAATGCGACGAGTGTACTATACAGAACAAGAAACACCAAATTATATATAAATACATTATTATGACATAATTCGAAATAGCATATGACATATATGGTCAAACATTGCAAACATCGTATACAATACGATCAATAAAAATTTATATAACAATACGAATTTTTATACGATCAACCACAGAGACATATATGGAGAGACAACCGGCGAACCTTTAGATATAACAAAATAACTCAAGATTTTGCCAAAGAAATGGGTGGGGAAAGCAAATTTTGCAGGTACCGTTTCAATGAAAATCCGAAAAAATGCCAAACTCTAATATGAAACGATCGACCTAGTCACAAATCAAGGTCTGGACAGCAGCAAGCAGTGTGACTCGAACTCATAACTAGAGCGCGGATAGAGACCGTGCTTTTTCCAGGAATCGGGGTGGTTTGGCTCTATTTACAAAGCTAGAGTCCAACAAAAAAAAGGTTCGGCGAACCTTTAACAATGCATTTACAACAATTGAACAATGAACGGCGCGCTCTGGGTCCGCTCTTTACTCATAACCACACTGACTATAGCAAGATATACTAGTTCATGCTGCTGGTTAATATACCTATAATAATACAATCTCCGGGTGAGACCCGAGTCTGAGGTGTCAGCCCTAGCCACAGTTTACAGACGTCCGACAGACCTACATATAGGTAAACATTCGCCGCTTTAAACACGAATCCACACCCCACAATCGAGCTACAGCAGATTATTACACGACATGCAATTTACAATACGTAACAACATCACCGAACTTCAATTCGGAACCGAGCAGAACCTGTCAAATCCACAATCTCGCAATGCAACCCGACAAGCGAGACGCGCCAAGCCATATTCTTCCATTCCGATGAATAAAAAATCAACCAAAAACAACACTCATCAGTAGATTCATCTCGTGGAAGAGACAGAGAGGTTGGGGGGGGGGGAGGGATGAAATAAACTGAACTTTATATCGCATTATATTATTGCGCGTGTGTGTCTGTGTGTGCGTCACCCCCGCAATATATCATACATTATTCTTGTCGAATGGCGGCGCGTCCGGTGCGCATGAAGACGTATTATTAATAATATTGCGGTTAGGGTTAATGGGTGGGTCCGCGGTGTTTGGGATGTGGGTGAGGGCCATCCATCACGTGAGCAAGTGTCCTGTAATGTGTCGAGTGGCCTAATGTCGAAACCATTACCCCGGCGAGAGCGCGCGTGTGATATTCGAGAGGTGGTTGGTACCCACCAGCCAGCCAGCCAGCCATCCAGCCATTGTTGTAATTACGTAGAACCGTGTCGAAGACTGGTACATACACATGTACCGATGTACGTACCCGGCTCGGAATCGATCTGCTTTGTTGTTACGCCAGGTCGGGTCACGTATCAAACGCTCGTCTCGACCGTGGACGAGTGCGAATGTGACGTACGTATGTATGTACGTAGGAAGAGTGTGTGCGCGTATCCGAGATGGTGTGGAATTTCATCGTAATTAGACAGGTGTTGAACAATTCCGGAGATGGAAATGTCTTGCATTCGGCGGGGCTTTTCAACTTGACGATATTCAGATTACCTACCTATACACTGTATAGGTATATGTACGTACATAGTATATAATTTATTATATACTAGCTGAACCCGGCATATGTACGTTGCAATTCCACTATAGCGCGTGCAATTCCCGTTCCCGTTTCTCGATGTGTTTCGATAAGTGAACGTTTCAGTTTCAAATTAATACTTAATAACACTGTTCGACACGAAAAACGGTTCAGAGACGAGATATGACTTTTATTATAGATCTATGCCCAGTAAACACGAATCAGGTAATAAAAAATGTTGATTGGCTCGAGATTCGGAGATATACATACATACATATGTATGTGTTTTTTAAATCGCGCGATTTTTCTATATCTTGCTGTTGTTCGGTCGATGTCTCAAAATCTGTCAATTTCCTGTTCAAAATGAATATTGGAATCTATAGTCGGGTATTTTATCTTTCATTTGTAGTACTTTTCAGATTTCAAATATCTCTAAGTAATCGTCCAGTTCAAATCAAATGTCAAAAGTACGTATTTTCCCTTGGGATTCTTTCCCACTGTGAATACTATTTTATATTGAGTATTTTCTATCTAAACATGTTTATTGAGAGTGTTCTGGCCACACTATTTTTTGTTTTCGTTTAAAATGGTTAATTGGAAGTGTGCTGAATTTTAAATCGGTAAAATTTCCAACTAAAAACTCGTACTATTATTTACTCGTATTTACACGAATCTGAATTGAATTAATAAGGATAATATATTAAATTATATGAGAATTAAATAAAATTCCACTTAGAAAAATCATATTTCGACTATACTTGTGCGGTCAGACCTTAATGCGCATCCAAATACACAAGACGCGCATGCATGGCGCCCACAGAAGAATATCCTTAAAGCAATGATACGACACGAATTAAAACATACATAAGTTACACATGTATGTATGTATCTTACCAGTGACGTACCGTGAAAATCTCACTGTTTTGTCACATAACCTTCATACGTGACGTCATATACCGAGTCTCCTTGTATCCAGTTCGCGCACACGTAAGTAAGGCTGTGCGACAAAAACAGGGAGATTTTCACGGCACATCACTGATATCCACACACATATGTATATTGTTCAATGAGAATGATGTAAAACTAGCATTCAGCCGCATGAAAGCGATACTGTACGTGTAATTAATCAATTTTTTTATAAAGCATCAACTCAAAAAAAAAAATTAAAAAAAAAAACAATAAAAAGTAAAAATATAACACGGCGTCAATTTTCACACGGAAAAAGTTTAGCGCGACATAAATAAATAAACAACGCTGTTATTATTATACAGCACGTGGCGCGGGCTACGTACGTACACAAGTCATCTAGATTTTTCATCACGACGACGATCCTGCAACATTTATCACACTTCCGTTTACGGTCTAAAGTTGCGTCTTTTTTTTATTGCCCGAGCTTTCGTCGAGTTAATATCGACGGGAGCTTTCGCACGGTTATTGTTTATTTAGAGAAATGGAGAGGCGCGCGCGCGGACCCATCAAATATGCACGCCTGCAGGTCGCTCCACTAGGCTCGCCTTTGATTTATATTGTAAACGCAACTGAAAATTCACATCCCGTCAATGATTAATCCGAAAATCGAAGCGAAAAATTAAAATAAAAAAAATGCCGGTAAGTACATAGGTATGTATGTATGTATGTACGTGTACGGGCTTCGGTCACGTTGCGGAGAGGCTGCTTGCTTACTCAGCGAATTTAATTAAAAGCGAAAAATGCCGACAAAGGCTGATTACAAAGAAGACTTGGCGACTCTTCGTCAGGCTTCTGATACACTCAGAGGACTTTCATAATATTTCATGTTGCAAAAACAAAAAAATAAAATAATACCACGTACATACATACATACATACATACAAAGGTGCTTGTGTTTGTTCGGTGATGAAAATAGCTGTCATTAGCAACCGAGAGGAAAATTTTCACGGCAAAATCCCTTCACGGAAATCTTTTACTAAATATTATACAACTAAAAACCATCAACTTCATTGTATTTTTACATTGAGGCATATACTCCATTATGAGAATTTTTAATGGGTACGATTTTACTGTACATTGAGAAAAATACTTTGTATCTTAAAAAAAATGTTCGTGCCTCCAACCAATCGATTTATCTCGATAAGCATTTTAAAAATGTGGGTTCTTTTATACATCTTTTTTTTTTTCTTAGGAATGATTTCGATTTTTTTACTATTCATAAAATAAATGCAGTATCTGGTTGTCAAGAGATATAAGCGTTAGTGTAAATTGATACTAGTTGGGTGGTTTAAAACATTGTTTATTTCTCGGAGAGTCACAACGAACTGTCGTTCGCATTACATGTTACCAACCTCATCACTTATTCTACATATTCAAGTGTGCCCACCTAATCATTCATACATGCATTCTTCTAGGTTGGAAATAAACATAAATAAATGTTCATTAATAAACATAAACAATGTTCCACATAAATAAAGGCTCAATATTCACATATAAGAATTTAATTGTGATTAATTTTGAGTGATTTTAGTCGCCATTTTACCAAAAACTGCCATACAAAGCGAGCTACGCTCACAACGGTCATTTATTTGTATGGTGGAATCGGTCTATTCAGAAAACCGTATATTTTTACTTTATTTTTCATGTTCCCGTCATTATTTAAAAAAAAAACTCGTTGAGAGCTTCCTTTGGTATTTTTCTTTATTATAAATACAAAAATTTCCGCGTTCTTATTTCATCTATCAAGTGCTTCTTTACTGTTTCTAACGAGTGTTTCACTTTTTTTTAAGCTTACATTTTCAACATACCGAGTTATAGAAAGCTTAGCTTCAAACAATTAATTCGGAATTAAAATAGTATTATAACTCTAGTTTATATTTTATATATATATATATATATATATATTTTTTTTTTGAACATTTTTGAAAATCATATATCTATATATATATATATATATATATATATATATATATATATATATATATATATATATATATATATATATATATATATATATATATATATATATATATATGGAGTCCGAGTCGGACTGTCACCGTGTCCGCGCGCGTTTCTCTCGCTCTCACTTTGCATTTCGAAATACTCGGACTCCCCACCCATCTATCACTACAAAACTAACCGTCTACTCACCTATTTAACCAATTGCATCCTAGTATAATTTAAGTGTAAAAATAAACAGATGATCGGCCGTTAACAGCGTTTTTAATATCAGTGATTGCATAAAATTTTGTGTTAATTTTGTGTCAGTTACAAAAGCGTATACGAACGAGATACATCTCCCTACCTGAATACAAAAAAAAATAAGGGTCCCTGCTCGTCAGCCAAAATTCGGTCCCACAGAAGCAATAAATCTTCCACATAATTGCTTTCAGACAAAAATTTTTAACGAACTTTACTTAATAGAATAATAGCAAACAGAAACGGTGTTTCCCAACTGTCTAATAGTTCTTTTTCATATTTAATTTATATTAAAGTAATTCGTGTAATTTTATATTCTTTACTAAATTTATTATTAAAATATTAAATTGCAAACCGCACTCACACATATATAAATCCGTTGTCTCCAAAGAGGCGTCTCACGATAAAGATCTGTAAAGAAAGTAGTATAACAATTGCTAATCTATTATTATCATAACTAACTACTTTCACTTACAAAGTAACCCTGTTAAATGGCATGTAATAACTCATAAGTGATCCAAGTGATACCTAGGATGACTATCAGACAAAGCTGACCACATAGAAGAGTCTATGGCGGTAAGAACTCACTCCTTGAATGGAAATCTCTCTCAAGTACCGCCTTTTTCTCAACACATCTTGGATAAATGCGAGAAAAATAATATCCAAACCTCCAACAAGGTAAGAGTGACGATGGATGACAGCTTAGCTAATAGAAACCTGTATTTAGCCACGTACAATGTAAGAACGTTATCGAGTGAAGGAAGTGTGCTTGCATTAGAGAATGAATTAGAAAGTATCAAATGGGATTTAGTAGGACTTAGCGAAGTAAGACGAAAACAGGAAAACCAAATAATCCTAAAAAGTGGTAACTGTCTCTACTGGAGAGGGCTACCAAATGGTAGAATAGGAGGAGTAGGGTTTCTTATCAATAAGAGAATAGAAAGAAATATTATAGAAATAAGCGACATATCGGAACGTATATGCTATGTAGTATTAAGAATCTCGAGCAGGTACACTTGTCAAATCTTCCAAGTGTACGCCCCCACATCTAGCCACCCAGACGAGGAAATAGAAGACTTCTACGAAAAACTACAGGGCGCATACGATAATAGCCGCCACCACTTTAAAATAATCATGGGCGACTTTAACGCAAAAATAGGACAAAAGGCAAACACAGAAAGAGCAGTAGGCAATTTTGGTACCGGCCAAAGAAACGACAGAGGCGATCGCCTCATAGAATTCGCAGAACACAACAGGCTCTTTATCACTAATTCATTTTTCAGGAAAAACGCAAACAATAAGTGGACTTGGGAGAGTCCTAAAGGAGACAGGAACGAAATAGATTTCATCCTAACAAATACCCTGCACTCCGTTAAAGACGTTAGTGTTTTAAGTAAAGTAGATATAGGTAGCGATCACAGATTAGTCCGGGCCAAGATGACCATTAATATAAATTGCGAACGTAGGAAACTAATAAAAGGATGCAGTAGCTCTCCAGACTTCGCTCAACTAAGGTCTAGGAAAAAGGAATTCGAACTCGAACTTGGAAATAGATACGAGAAATTAAACCCAGAAGCAGACATCGAGGAATTGAACACTGTAATTAGTTCGGTTCTAACCTCAACAGGTAAGAAATTAGGTGGATTCAGGAAACAGATTAAATTAAGCAAAATTTCAGCGGAAACAAAAAACCTAATTAAGCATAAAAGGAATTTAGATAGGGATAATAATAAGCAAGAATACAATCTAGTAAATAAGGAAATTAAAAAGAGAATAGTCAGGGATGTCAGGGATTTTAACAGCAAGTTAATAGAAAGTACCATTAAGAATAACCGTAGCCTGAAAAAGTGCAAACAGGATCTTTTCTTAGGCAAAAACCAATTGATCGCAATCAGATCAGAGAGCGGAGTATTAATTAGGAATAGAGAAGAAATCATAGACAGAGTTTACACGTTCTATGCAAAACTATACGAGAACGACAACGGCCAATCCCCCGCTCTGGAATCGACAAACGGCCAAAGGGTTCCTGCAGTATTGCCTAGCGAAGTAGAGGCCGCGCTAAAAACTGCAAAGAACGGTAAAACCCCAGGGGAAGATAATATTCCCATTGACTTACTAAAATGTGGCGGCTCCCCCCTAAATAATATCTTAGCTAGGCTTTTCAGCAAATGCATCCAGAACCAAGCTATACCAGAAGGATGGAATAACGCAACTATCATCTTAATACACAAAAAAGGTGATAAAAGCGATATCAAGAACTACCGACCCATTAGTTTACTTTCAGCGGTCTACAAGCTCTTCACGAAGGTTATTACAGAAAGGCTGAAGAATATCCTCGACGAGAACCAACCTATAGAACAGGCAGGATTTAGGGCAAATTTCAGTACAATGGACCACCTCCAAGTAGTTGGCGAACTAATCGAACGCGCCAACGAATATCAACGGCCATTGTGCCTAGGTTTCGTCGATGAGAAAGCCTTCGATACAGTGAGCCACAATGCAGTACTTAACGCTCTACAAACACAGGGAGTACCGGAACCCTATGTGGGGCTGTTAGCTGCAATATATAAGAATGCCACAGCTTCGGTTAAAATTTTTTCAGGTACAGATAGATTTAGCATAAGAAAAGGAGTAAGACAAGGAGATACAATCTCGCCCAAGTTATTCAATGCGGTGCTTGAGGGAGTTTTCAGGAACTTGGAATGGGACAAAGCCGGAGTAAGCATCAACGGTCGCTTCTTGAGTCACCTTCGGTTCGCAGACGATATAGTTTTAATAGCTCGTGATTCAGCTGACCTACTTAACAGACTAACACAGCTGGACAGGGAAAGTAGAAAAGTAGGATTAAAAATTAACGTAGATAAGACCAAACTAATGTTCAATAGGTATTGCATGCCTGATAGCATCCCATTAGATGATAAACCAGTAGAAGTAGTAAATAATTATTTATATTTAGGTCAAATAATTGACATGTCTGGTAATAAAGATGAAGAGATAAAGAGACGTATGAAATTAGGATGGAGTGCATTTGGACGGATGAATGCTGTTTTTAAATCAAAAATGCCACTCTGCCTGAAGAAAAAGATCTTTGATCAATGCGTTTTGCCAGTGATGACGTATGGATGTGAAACTTGGACACTGAACACCAAGATGCTACATAAAATCCAATGCACTCAAAGAAGTATGGAGCGCTGTATGCTTGGCATAACGAGAAAAGACAGAAAGCGGAACACGTGGGTGAGAAGTATGACAAGAGTAGTGGACATAGTGGATAGAGTGAAGAGATTGAAATGGCAATGGGCGGGTCACGTAGCTAGGAGGATGGACGAAAGGTGGACAAAAGAATTGCTTGAATGGTACCCGAGAGAATGCAAAAGGGTAAAAGGAAGACCGCAAGGAAGATGGGTGAACGAAATTAGGAAAATGTGCGGGGTGAGATGGATGAGTGTTGCGCAAAACAGAGACGGGTGGAAGCGTGTTGGAGAGGCCTTCATCCAGCAGTGGATGGCGAGTGGCTGTAAATGATGATGATGATATATATATATATATATATATATATATATATATATATATATATATATATATATATATATATATATATATACAAAATTGAATGTTTGTCTGTCTGTCTCGATTAGGCTCCTAAACTACTGAATCGATTACGATGGAACTTTCAGGATTCGTTGTATGTATGTCTGGGAAGATTACCGTGAAAAAAAACAGGAAAAAATCTCATAATAATAATATTCGTAATTCGTATTATCGATGTGAAAGTATGAAGCGCCATTGTGTTGTCAAGGAAATTTGTTTGTTGACAACGACGATAGCCAGTTGGTTTTTGATGACACGGCTTTGAAAAAACATTGTTTGATCTCCAACCATCACTTGAAACGTGATATACAAGTCTGCCAACTCCAACCATAACTTGAAACGCGACGTCTGCCAACCGAAGAAAGCAACTTCAAAAAGCAACGGAATGCAATATTAGAAACCGATCGAGTAGGCACTGCTCAAGCCCGTACGTCTGAATTACATACGTAGATGAGCAACGGAATGCAAGACTAGAAACCGAACGAGTACGCACTGCTCGATCCAGACTAACACTGTACGCTGATTTAAATCTTGGTGCATTTCATTATGATATATGAACATGTAGCGTAACTGCATTACCTCCCCTCAATGAATTGAATATATCACTTATTCTAATGAGACTCTTTTAAAATGAGTTATAAAGCATGGGGAAAATGCATTGAATATTATATCAAACAGGAATAAGTTGAAGCACTATGACAGTGTTCGGTAATTTGAAACAATCTGGAAGGGAGAGTTTCTTATGGCATTGAAAGAATTGTTTACTATTATTTTGTTTGCAAAATTACCTTTTATTTATTATCTATTCAAAACCCGAGTGATAATCTACATATATAAAAATGAATGTCTGTTTGTGTCTCGAATAGGCCAGCTAAACCAATGAACCGATTACGATGGAACTTTCAAGACTTGTTGTGTATGTATGTCCGGGAAGATTACTGTGAGAAAAAATCGCCCAAAAACGGGAACGGAAACGGTAAAAACAGGAATGAGTATCATTGAAACGCTATAATTTCAAATGTTTTCGCGTCGCGACCAACGTGTTCGCTGTTTGCGTTTTTCCGACAAATAGAAACGGAACGAGAACGGGAACGGGAACGGGAACGGGAACGGGAACGGGAACGGGAACGGGAACAAGAACGGGAACAAGAACGGGAGTTGTATGCGTTATTGTGGCATTGCAACGCGTGCCGGGTTCAGCTAGTACCTATACATTTTTGAAATCATAGATGTTTTATATATTTTTATTATTTGTATTAATACAGTTAATCAATACCACTAACTGTTAAGTCACTGTGGTATTGATTTTTAAAATAAAATAAAATATGTACATATTTACATATATTGAAAAGTCCCTTTCTAGTTTATTCAGTTCCGATTCCCGATTCTTATTTCAGTTCCGGTTCCCGATTCTAATTTCAGTTCCGATTACCGATTTCTATTTCAGTTCTGGTTCCAATTTCGATTCCTATTCTGATTCTGACTACGGTTCCGACTTCAGTTACGAATATGATGACGACGACAATTGTTGTTGTTTTTTGCTATTATTATACACTGGTGATTTTACCCGGCTTCACTCAGTATTTGTATTATAAACAGCTTAAACATGGCTAATCTAATAGTAAACATTCATTTGTTTTTTTATAAATTTATTTGAATCAAAAAAATATATATATTCAACGAAATCGATATCGGCGTCATACATATAAACTTTGATTTGTTTTCGATGCTCCCAACCTAACCTTACATACATAGTTACATACAAAGTCTATTTTGAAATTATATATTAGATATAAATTTATTTTAAAGCATGTATCAATTATTTTTCCAAAATAACCCGTTGAAATATCAAAGAGCACAACACTAGTTATTCACAGTACTTGAAATTTATCAAAAGATATAACTACAAGTAAAATAAGGTCTCGATATCAACACAATTAGATAGACAAACTAAAACAACACTTTCTATTCTGTAAAACTAAACGTGTACCAAACACCGGTACTTTGTAAAAATAATATTTGCCATTTTAATACTGTACATAAATTTATGTTTGCACGTGGAGTGCTCGAGCCGAGCGTAGCGACAAAAGCCCGAAAATCCATTATGAACGACGCTTTTCCTCTCCCTTTGGCGAAACTTTCGTTTGAAATAATTTTCCATTTATTAAAATTATACCGGCGAAAAAAGACAACGGAGACGGCGCTTATTTTTCGCCGTGTGAAAGCTGCGAGACGAGCTTTCGCCGACACAAAATACAAAAGTTTGTCAGCCTTTTGATAATAATATCGCGACGACGCGACGTTTCATTGCGAATTAATGTCGCTTTGATTAACATTTGATTTTTGGGCCTATTGTTGTGTTATCTGCGCAATGGTATTAATTGGCCATTGTTTGCCTAATGTGCGAAAGCTCGCTTTCGCGCTTGACCTACCCCATTCGGGCGATAAGCTCGCAATCACATTATCTTAATCAAGTGTTCGAGATATTGGATTTAATTGACGACTGATGCCAAACAACCCACTGCTGAATCTAATTTGATTACTATGTAAATCAATTCAGTTTCCGATTCGATAACTGACTTTCATAGTTATTGTTAAACGAAATACACATCTATGTAATTTAAAGTCGGATTTAATTTCAATATTTTTCCATCATTGTTTTTTTTTAGTAATTCAGAGCAGTCTCAACTTACTCGAGCTAGGCTAATTGAATAGGGAAATATCAAATGCCTCATTTGAAGCGTATTAATACTGTGGACAATATCGATAGTAATAATATTTCGAGAAATACATACATACATTTTTTTTTAGAGTGCGTGGCATATTTATAATTTCAGCAAATTCAAAATGCTATTAACTCGAATTCATGAGAGACAGGAAGGCTTTTAACGATTTGGTAGAACCGTTTCAATTAAATCAAATAAAATAAAGGTCGATCGTTTCCTATCAGAGTTTGCAAATTTATCTGATTTTTATTGCAAGCTTGACCCATTTTCTCTCAACATTTCGAGTTTTTCAGCATCTCGAATTTGTATAAATGTTGCAAATTTGTCTTTGGATATCTCTTTGGATTGATGTTTAATGTTTAATCGAAGATTGTATTTGCCTTGTATACTATTTTTGTCTTGTTGAAGTCGAAGTTATCTTGGCTTCGAAACATGCGCATGTGGACCGATATGAGCGCCGAAGATTTGTTCCGAGCCGCTGAAGACCGATGCGGAAAAGGCATTAGAAGAAGAAAAATGTATTTACAATACTTCTGTAAAATGTTTGACCATAGATGTCTTGTTTAATGTAAATATTTATATGTATATGTAGGTCTATACCTGCATACATATATAATACATAATTTTTAATCTGTATACCACACGTCGTTTTGGAGCAATCTGTAGAGGCGAGTATGCATGATTGATTGAAATAAAAAATATTCATACACACATACAAACATACATATGTATGTAGATACTGCGTGAGTTGAAACTTAAATATGTTTTAAAAAGATATACACATGTACGTGTACGTGAAACGTTGTACATAGAAACGCTAATTTAAGATATAAAAAAATATCGATTATATTTAACATTTAGTATTAAACTACATTTATGTATGTTATTTAATTTGTTACCATAAACTATTTACATACATATGTACATATATTTGAATATTCGTAGCATATAAGATTATTGCATATGTTCATGCCCGTTTACCATTAAAAAATGTTTAAACATTTTTTTTTATTTTGATCCGCCATGTATGAAAATCGGGCATGTAATCGTCCAATATTTAAACTTTGGTGAAAAATATAACAAGGGTAGTGGATATAGTAATGAGAGAGAGAGAGAGAGAGAGAGAGAGAGAGATATCGAATTGGCAATGGGTGGTTCATGTAGCTAGAAGAATGGACCAAGGAAGTGCTGGAATGTTACCCGAGAGAATGTAAAAGGGTGAAAGGAAGACCGCAAGGAAGATGTGTGGATGAAATAAGAAAATGTGTGGGGTGAGATCAGAGAAATGTTATAATGTTACTATAACATTATGTTAGAAATGTTATTGCAACATTTCTCTGGGTGAGATGTATGAGAGTTCCGCAGATCAGAAACGAATGCAAGCGTGTTGGAGAGGCCTTCATCCAGCGTTGGATGGTGAATGGCTGTGAATGATGATGTCAACAGAAATCTAATGAAATGTATGTAACATTGTGCTGATAATATTGGTGAAAAATGCTACAACGGTTGAATGACATTGAAAATTAAAAATATTACATAAAATTACATTGTAAATAAATGTAGTGAAATTTTAAGATTCAAAGTAATTACTGGCAGACAATACAATACTAAAAAAATACCTTAATTATAAACAGGAAAAGAAAGGCTATCAAAGTTTGATGGCGGCTAACAAAAATTTAAATAAACGAAGAGTGTGAAAAATAAAACAATTGAACACAAAATTAATTATTCAATTGTAAATGTATTGAATTATTTCAATTTGAAAATGTCATATTCTGACAGAATGAAAATTAATTTATAAAATATCTAAAATACGGGACTACGTGACGAGCCAGAATGTTAAATTACAGAAAACACAAATATCGGAAGGCAAAGATCGAAAATCAAAAGATCTTAAGTCGAAAGATCAAAAAAAAAGGGTGCGTGGTAAACAGGGTACAACAGGAACAAGAGGAACAGGCTTTTCCTCCCGTATTCTGCGCGCGCACATTAATACGGGAGGAAAAGCCTGTTCCTCTTGTTCCTGCTGTATCCTGCTCAAATTAAGAGAGTATGTGCCGTTTACCATGCACCCTTTTTTTTTGATCTTTCGATTTTCGATCTTTGCCTTCCGATATTTGTGTTTTCTGTAATTTAACATTCTGGCTCGTCACGTAGACCCATATCACTCATATGGGTTGGATCCTTTTTGCGAAACTAACACATCGTAATAACAAAACATGGCTCCGATTTCATCGCGTATTTTCTATAAACTAAGAATATTTCTGTATTCACTTTACATCTAAATAGCACAATATCTTATACATAAACTATGGCTACATTAAATTAAATATAAATTTTATTTTCATATATAAAACAAACACCAATTAAGAGGTTAAAGTCCGCTAAAATACATGCTTAAAATGACGGTTAAGTATTAAAGTTTTACTTAAAACCAAACGAATACTCATACATAGTTAAAACTGAACTATTCGCCCATGAGCGTGAATGTTGTTGATATTTGCGATTTGAAAGCGAACTTTTGCACCACTGAAACGTTCTCGAAAGCGACTCCATGTGAACATAGCTGTTTGAATTCGCCAATTTTGCCACAATCCCGAAACTTATATCGTTTAATTAAGCTTTCCGGAAAACGGTTCTGAATGTCCGACATGTCGCGAATTGGCCGAAAGCCTGCAACTTGTCTCCAAGTTTTCCATTCCCACGGCTATTTTACGTTTAAAAACAGCATTTATATTTTCAATCAATGATCACATCGCATTCCACGTTAACCTGAAATATCACATAATACTGTTTGCCGTCCTATTACATTGACAACGTTGTATTAAACGATCCGGCAAACTTCCATTATCCTTATTGAACTCTCTCCCTCACATTAACCCTTCTCGCCCGTCACTCTCTTTCGGTGTCATAATAGCGCTTATTTCGGTTTTCCATTGACATCGACGAGGAAAAAAATGATCTATGAACAATCAACTGCTACCATTATTTATATCGCACGACACACGTACTCGACTGATGAACGAGCGTAATAATAATAGGGTCACGTATTACAGGATCGGTATATGTATGTATGTAGTAATAGCGGCAGGAGTAATAAACTCGTTCATCTTTGTAAATATCTTATGTGGAAAGTTTGCCGGCTATTTAATTAGATATCAATGGCTTTGTGATGATTTCTTATGGGGCAAAAACCCGTTGTATTACATAGAACCGGGCTTGTAGTTTTTGAACGCGCTGACCGCTAATTGGAAATCGTATTAGAGGTGGGAAATTGTGTGTTTTTTTTATTTTGATGGCAGTTAATTATTTTGTATTGTTGTTTGCGGTTTAAAACCTCTTTCTATGCCATTTTGAATCTTGTGCATTGTTGATTGATATGATTGTGCAGTATCAAATAGTGTACGAGACCATTTGGTCATTTGAATAACATTGGATATTGCAAGGTAATAGAATCGATCATTCTGGTTCAAATCGAATATTATTAACTTTTTGTAAAATAATATCTATGAAATACATTGTATATATATATGTATAATAATACTGTCCCTAAAAATAAACAATTGTAGTGTATATTATGTGGGTTTAATTATTAAAATTGTATTTAAAATACTACCTATACATATAATGAACTTTATTTCAATATGACATCCAATATTTCTGTAAAAGTGAAAAATTCTCTTATTATCATATCATATATGTATATACATAATATCGCTATCTGTGTAAGTTAACTCTCGCCTTTCTATAATAGTCGTTTCGATTCGACATATGTATGAACGTCACAGTTAAAACACTGCCAAAAAAACGTACGAATATGATAACAGATCAAGAAAATACTTCTATATATACTGTTTGCTACCAATTTTTCCTCTAGGTAAATTAGTCTCTGAGCATTTAGCGCCATCTATTGAAAATTTATTTAATTAATTATTCTATTGGTGTTTTATATTGTTATGTAAGTAGGTAGGTTGTTTTTATCATTTTTTTCATACTAATCAATTAAATATAAATATTAAATTAAATATATTTAAAATGTATTTGAAAAAAATACGACCGCGTGCAGATCAAACACATGACTGACACATTTCTTTTAATTTTTTTTATTTAATAATTAATATGCCATAACCTATATATGCGATGATATTTCATCGGGCACAACATTAGTATGTAAATAATCTTGACTAGAAAATAGAAACTGTATTTTAACTGCTGAAATCTATTTTCTTAAATTCGTATCCCATACTTTGGTTGTTTGATATAAGAAGTTATGTAAGATTTGGGTACAGAAAATAAAGTGAAAAAATACGCTGCAGACGATTTCTTGGAATATGTTGGTAAACATACATATTATATGAATTAATTATCGAAAAAAAAACGAGAACATGAAAGATTGAAGGGTTTTTACCATTTTTAAAATATGTTTCTTTAACTTTGACCATATATAAAGCTGATAGCATATAAATATGAATGTACATATGTATCATATACATATTATATATTTCGATTACATACATATATGGAATTTTTATGAGATATGATATAATGTATTTTATGTAATGTGAGACTTTCCAATATTGTTTTTATATAGGGACGTCTGGCAATCCTTCAATTAAAACTATAGAAATATTGTTATTTTATTAATGAATATTTAAATTTTGCCACATTTTCACAACAGAAGGTTAAGTATCTCGTAGATTAGATATTAGTATTAGATTTTTTTCCATTTATATACATATATTATAATTTAAAATTATTTATTTGTATGTAGAATTGAAATAATAAAATAATTTTATTAGTGACATCTATGTAAATTTTATAAAAGCTTGAATTCTAGTTTGAAAGCAGGGATCTACAAATGTAGATACTTTCTGAATTTAAATTAATAAATTTGGCAAGGAGCCTGCTGTTAAATAAATTCAATACATTTTAAGTATTCCAATTGGAATAAAATATAAACAGAATAAGTTTTCATGTTTTCAATCATGTACATGTACTAGCAATTGCGAATATATTATCAGTAAATCAAATAGTTTTGCCAAGTGTAGATGTATTCATTGCACTTATTTTTAGTCTAACGTCAATTATTGGGCTTCAGTTATTTTCGTGCGATAAAATTACAGCAATGTCCCAGTTAAAAAGTGAACCTAGTTTTAATGTGTTGCAATATTCAATTTAAAAACATTCGGGATTCATCCAATATATGGAAAAAAAGTGAAGTGTAAGTGTTCTTTTGAATTTCAACGTTTGTAATACATAATAGACGATTCTATGTCAGATAATTGCATGTTTATAAGATCAATTGATCGGGAATAAGTGCATCGTTTAAAATGTCAATATCAATTGTACTAAATTGAAAATTAATTGATCTTTATATGTATGTATGTAACAAGTTGGGATGCTTTCAAACTGCTTCATATTATGTATGTATTTCATTTGCATTGTACTAAAATAGAATTTATGCTAAATGAAGAGTGTGCTCTTAAAGATCACTGTTTTTGGCATCAGCCCATAGAAATGTGCTTGGCAACGATCGAGAAATAATTCTTTTCCGCTATCAATCCATTGATAGCTAAATGTCACGTGATAAAAATAAGTCAATGACATTTAGCATAGGTAAATATTTAATAAGCTGCATAAAAATATGATTCAAAAATACATTTAAACTTCTATTTCTTATCTGAAGTAAATATACGTATATTTGGCATGGCATTATTCTGTATGTAAATTCATATAATACACATGTAAAGATGATGGTTGTATTATATACTATTTTCTTTGGATTTAATTTTTAAGTAAAGTTTAATTGTTTCAAGTATTTGATATTCGGCTTAGATTGAGGTGACCATTTGTAATGGTTTTACCAATAGAATACTGGTTTATTGGGTGTCTGTCCTTGTACATCGTGAGATAAAATCAGTACACTTTATCTACAAAAATACTGGCAAATTATTTGAATATTGTTTCTGTTTACCAATGAACCTGTGGAAAAAACTTTTTTCTTCGATGAACGATATGTGGTTCAGTGATAAAACGCTATCGAATAATTGAATATTGAAAATTCAAAATGTTTGCTAATCACTAAGTATAATTTAAATTTTTTTGTATAGTTTTATATGAGAATTCTAGAAAGTTAATTAATTTTTTCATAAATATGCGTCTGTAGTTATTCAATGTTCGTTTTTAATAATTTAATTGAAGTATTTAATTTAATTTATTTTTTTGTAAGAAATATCCTGGTTTGTATTTGCAAAAATGGTCACCTTAGCTTAGCATTTGCTCAGAAGCCAAACAAAGGGTTTATCAAAATAACGAATAAACTTGTATGATTTCATATAAGACATGAGTAACATGATGATGAGTTCCATTCATAGGATTATGACGTCTATAATAATATTTGAAAGAAATATATATGTACATTAGATATTTTAAGACACTATCTATGATACAGATTATAGGTTATTTAATTAGTTTAGCCACATATTATAATAAGATCTATTTCATTTAATATGTATGTATGTAGTAGATAGACATGTGAGCTTGAGATAGTAGGATATATGTACATACATATGTATGTATGCCGTATGGTATGTTTGTATGTATGATCAATAGCGCAACTGGGGTTGGAAGTGCAAGGATGCATTTGCATTTCCCTTGATTTGATCAAAATATCAATTTCAGATAGGAATGAAATTAATTATAATTTAATAAATTGAAATTGAAATATTTTAATTGTTGAATACAATTTGTGACTACATAATTCAGGATAGATACTGTTCTCAAATCCTGATGTCAGCTTGTACTTGATTATATAATAAAATAAATGAAATGAAGGATAAAATTAGAATGCTTTTAAAATGAAGTATAAAAATTTAATAATGTTTTAAAAATTAAGTGAACACATTTCATTTTATTATTTTTAATTTAAATTAAGCTTTTGATCGTTAACAAAATAGGATTGAAGCCTAAGTATATTGGTGACAAGCTTGACCATGGTATAATATGAAAATAAATATACTTATGTTAGTCGAGTAATTGAAAAGGTTTATAGGGGAGTGGAAATAAGTTCTAAACGAATGTAGAATCCAATTTTCAATTGACTATGGTTCGGTTTTCATTGAAATTTTGTCAAAAATATTTTAATGCAATACAAATTTTTTGAATGAAATATATTTGAGAAGCCTGATAAAAAATCTTTAGGGGTTAATAGACGGCTCACACTTGAGAAGGGTTGCGATCAATAAGTATGCTCTTGTCAGTTGGTCTCAAACAGCTCAGCTGATAGCACACAACAGACAAATAAACTTACCCTTATCAGATGTCTATTCATAAAAGCATAATAAAACAAAAAAAATATATACTGCTAAACGTCCAAATATTCTAAAATCCACAAGTAAACATAATAAACTCCAAAACGTTAATTATAAATCAGTCAACACGGATCGTCACAGAGAGCATACTGTTTACAAGAAAACTCGATTTAGAGTCGAACGATAACCAAAAATTGATGGAGAAGTCTGATCGATTTTCAGGATACTCGTTTGCCAAAATGGGTCAGTCAGAAGGTGGAGGACCTAGTCAGCTTCCAGCAGATTCTCCACCTTCGAAAGGAGTGCGAAAGTTCCTTCACGACAATTTATTATTGATTGTGACTATAAGCGGAGTATTATTAGGAATTATTATTGGTGATTTTTTTTATTTTTATTTATGATATCCATTTCTACTGAATAATTAAAACAATTTATATAATTTCAGGTTTCAGTTTGAGGTCGATTGATTTGAACGAGAATGTCATAATGCTGATATCCTATCCTGGAGAATTGTTTATGAGGATTTTAAAGCTGATGATACTGCCATTAATAGTAGCCAGTCTCATAGCAGGTTCAGCTAGCATCAATGCAAAAATGAATGGAAAAATAGCTATCAGAACTCTCGTCTACTTTGTGTTGACATCTACGTTCAATGCATTCCTCGGAATTTGTCTCGTAGTCGCCATTCATCCCGGGGATCCTGGGATGAAGCATGTGAATGATATCAACGCTGATAATGCTAGGGATGTTAATATTCTTGATAGTTTATTGGATTTAGGAAGGTATGGATGCATTTAGATTGAATATTAATTTTTGGTCATGTGAATCGATACAATTTGAATTTTTCATATAGGAATATATTTCCTGATAATCTGTTCCAAGCAGCGTTTCAACAAGCACACACGGTATACATTCCTGTCGATGACAGACTGGTGGATCAGAATGTGACTAATTCCAGTTTTAATGATGTTAGTTCTCATGTTAGACCAGTGGAAATGGTACGAGTTATAAGATACAGGTAATTTCATTTCAACAAGAAATGATATACATATACACATAATTTATGTTTATGTATTTTATGCTTGATGGTGACTTTTTATTTGAATTTAACTATGAAAATATTAAATTTTTGAATAATTATGAATTTGCTCAAAAATATTTCTAAGCATAAATGGCTTGATTTCATTAAATAAATTGCTTACAATATTTATGTCGACCGCTCAATTCAAAAACTATAATACATATTATGATATATATACATATTTATTCATCATCAGAATAAAATATACTAGGATTTTTATTGAAATTGAACAAATGATTTTATACATTCTCAAAAATTATCTCTTCTGTAATTTTTGAATAATGAAACATCTATCAAGTAAATTAAATAAAAAAACTTTATTTTTTAGATCCGGTACAAACACAATTGGAATTGTTTTCTTCTGTCTAGTATTTGGAACCGTTTTAGGTACTCTGGGTGAACGTGGAAAAGTAGTCCTAGACTTTTTTACAGCCGTCTTTGAAGTGATCATGAAAATGGTAACTGGAGTCATGTGGTTGACTCCAATCGGAGTCAGCAGTGTAATAGCTGGGAAAATTCTTGCTGTGAAAGAACTTGGTCAGTTATTTCAAACCTATTTAACATACGATGAATAATATATAGAATGTAATTTTAATATATATTGATTTCTATGTAGATATTGTCATGTCCCAACTGGCGTGGTTTATCGCTACGATAGCAATCGGAGTATTTTTTTACCAATTGATCATTGTGCAAATCATATATTTTGTAATAGTGAAGAAAAATCCATATAAATTCTATTGGGGACTTATTCAAGCTACACTCACAGCGAGTGCAACAGCTTCAACGTAAGGTTTCTTTAAATGTACTATTCCTACATTATTTCCCGTGGTATACGTTTCATTATGAAATTTGTAAATATTTTAGTGCTGCAGCTTTGCCAATAAGCTTCCGATGTATGACTGAAAAATTGAAAGTTGACCCAAGAGTGACAAGGTTTGTGTTGCCGATTGGTTGCAATATCAATATGGATGGCACAGCTCTTTTTCTAGCAACTGCTAGTATATTTATTGCTCAAATGAATAGAATCACACTTGGATTTGGTGAATTATGTACTGTTTTGTAAGTGAATCTGATTTGATTCTAAAAATTTATTCATATCATTATTTTTTAATATGTATATATGTAACTATTGAAATATAAAATTTTAGATTGACATCTACAGCTGCTTCAATGTCATCAGCTAGTGTTCCGAGTGCTGCACTTGTTTTGCTTCTCATAGTGTTATCATCCATCGATGCACCGACGCAAAACGTGTCTTTGTTATTCGCAATTGATTGGTTTGTGTAAGTGAAATTAAATAAAAATTGCATTGTTATTATTTGGAATATTATAAAAATCTCGATCAAATCTTTAGAGATAGAATACGAACAACAAATAATATGTTAGGCGATTGCTATGCTGCTGCCGTAGTCGAACAGTTATCTAAAAAGGAATTGATGGCATGTGATGGTGCAAATTACTATCAGGTTCGTTATGTTACATTTCACTGATCAATCTGTATTTGATGATATTAAATTATTAAATGAATTCACAGGAAACAATTGGACTAAATGGACGAACAGACAATGGAGATATCAGTAGTAAAGGTTCAGCCAGTCCGGACACGGTGATTGTAGATATGAGTTTACATGCACAAAATTATAAGAGCGATATTATTAAAACTTAGACTGTTAATTAGCTGTATAAATTAGGTGTGGTATTTATTAGAACAATATGCATACCATATGTTGCTGCCAATGTGGCAGCAAGTAGTCAGATGATTTGTTTAAGAAGTATTCAATTGATGACTGATGTTAAATATACGAAGGGGTTGTAAATTTAGTATTGTTATGAGCCTTTTAAATGTGAAGAATTCTAAATATGTAATCATTGATAATAATAATATAATTTGAAAGGAATCACGTTTGGATAATACGGGTATACATGTAGGTGCATAATATTATGATGTATGATCTATATAGACTCTCTATAGACTCATAAACTCATAAATACATGTCAAAAATCTAAATATACAATTTTGTACTTTTCTATTGGAAATTAATTATGGGTTTTTTATCTGGATTTGTGTATGTATATTGAAAAATAAAATTCAAATCATTTTCAATTAATTCATTTATTTTTCTATTTTCTTCTGTAAGATAAACTACAGTAGAAAAAATTTGTACAACAATATAGTTCAACTTTTGATTGTTTTTTTTCAATCGTATGGCAAACAGTGAGACACTATATAAACAGAATTATGATTCATTACTTATTTTTTATTAAAGCCCGTATATTGTTTATTCAAATTTGCCATAAAATTATTATAAATGTACATAGAGAGCTGTATCGATAGTATTAAATACACAAAATTATCCTATTTGAACTTGTTAAAAGTGGATACCAACTTTTATATTCATTTAATTTTATTTGTATTACAGCTCTGTATATACAGATATAAATAAATAATGCTTTTATTATCACAAACAAATTGCCATAGAAAAATTAACATACATATTAAGTTTATCACATTTTTTTTGTATAATTTCATGTTATATAATGTATAATACAAATAATAATTTAAATTATTTTAGACAACAGAACTATTCTATAAGTGAATTGCAAAATAGTTGAGTATTTGAAAAATAAGTTTCTAAGGCATTCGTTTGTGTTTAGAAAATGATTATACAAGTTATTAATAATTTTATTACAAAATAATACAAGTAGAATTGAAAATTTTCTAAAAAAAGTCGATTTTTTCTTTTCTGAGTATTATTCATAAATAAATATTGATTTATTTTTATATAAACGTTTTGTATTTAATACAAAAAGTTTTGTCAAAAAAATAGAACCATCATAATATAATAAGTGAGAGTTCATTGTGTTCGTAAGACAATAGAATAATTTACGATTTACAGACCAATTTTGTCTATACGACATTCGTTTATGTACATTATGTGTATTTTAAAAAATAAAAATCACGATATTATCATTATATAATCGATACACTTTACAAAACATGGCAGTCTTTTTGAGTTAAATTTATATTTACTACATCTCTTATACACACGTCGTATACATAACTACTAGAAATTAACAATATTTACATTCACAGATCACTTTATGCGTTAATAATATTCACAGATTTTGTTTCAATTAACTAACTAAAGGAATACTTTTCATTTTCACTGTCCGCTTTTAATATAGCTTTAAATATACACGCTTCAGTAATAATACTACTACGGTGTTTTCACTATGTACATCACGTTAAATTATTTAAAAATGTTTTTATATCAAATTAATTTGTTGCTAAATTATAAAATCTATCGTTTTATATCCGTAACGTTGTGTCTTGAAGTGTGTGGTGTGGTTTGTGACCCCGCGCATGATGTAAACCAGGAGGAACTAGAGGAGATATTGACGGAGATCTTGTTGCTAATGGTGATAATGACGGAGAAAACGATGGAGACATGGCTGCTGATGTTGAGAAACCGCCTGTTGTTGCATCATGACTAATAGGCGATCTTGGCAGGAGTAATGCTCCAGCCCTGCCAGATAACGAGGGTGCTGGGATGCTGCGCGGAGCAACACTCGTTAATAATGGTGGTGGTGCTCCTTTGACGCCAGCAGCGTGAGCTGGAGCTTTACCTTTGGCACTAGAAGTTCCACTATTTCCACTTTGAACTGAAGCAGTATCGTCCTTTAGCCTGGCAATCTCCGAGAACACGTGGGCTAAAGGTTGATACTGAGGTCCCCAATCTAATAGATAGTCCCAATTATAACTACCGGTGAGTTCTTCCTCAGAATGAACTATTGAACTTAAACTACCATTCATAGAAGGTCCTTGAGTAGGTGCGACACTGGGATCTCCGGTAGGCACACCGAAAGCTCCCAACACCATCGCACGCTCCACGGCAGCTCCCACTTCTCCCGTACTACTACCCCGATCACTTCCCGCCACGTCATTCAATTTGGCATATATTAAATTAGTAATATCATTCTCGTTAGCAGCATCTTCATCGAACATATGAAGCTGATCTAATGGTACTCCAGCATGATGCATTAGCGCTTCTTTGGCACTACCTACACCAACGCTTTCTGAACATCTTCTCGATGAAGTTGATGCACCTCCCGTCGTCGCAGTATCCACTATACCTAAACGAGCTAAATATTCTTGAGTATTATGTACAGACACATCAGAGAGATTATCATCGTCGACATCATCAGTCTGCCTATGTATTCCTGAATCTCTCTGCAACGGACCTTCATTTATCATCCTAATTTCTTCATCCTCTCCATCCTCCCCATCTTCGGCGGAACCTCTGCCACTGGACCCAGATTGCTCAGATCCTGAAAGTTCAGAGGTAGTCGCAGCTCCGGAATTTGAACTAGCAGTGTGAGGTCCATATGGGGGTATTTCATCATATTTAGGCGGTGCAAACTGTCCAGCAGTACCAGTTACGGTATTACTTCCATGGATAGCAATAGTATCAAAAGCGCTAGGATCCACATAACTATTCGAACCCCCTACTGCGTCTGAGCTAAGTCCTGGCTTATTACCCTTTTTATGTCGCCTGTTACGCATGTGTAAGAATAGGAACACTGCTCCAAAGGATGCCACTACTAATATGAGAGCTATCAGCAGACCTAAGGCCCAATCTGCTAAGCCGCCAGCAGTTGCAGCCAGTGCTGTTTTGTTCGAACTTCCAGATATTAAATTAGTATTGGGATCTGCCAGTGGATCTAGTGCAATTTCAACAACTGTCATATTGGTCAACGAGCCTTGCCGACCTGAACTTGCTGTAACGACTAGTATGATATCTCTTCCTGCTTCTAGAGTAGCTGCGGCGTTGTCCAATTTTTTCTTCACTATTACAGCTCCGGTTGTTCTATTGATTTTAAAGTACGGATGCTGAGTAGTTAATTGATAAACCACCCTTCCATCAGCACCCTTATCTCGATCGGTCGCTATTACATGTCCAACGACATATCCAACAGGTAATGCGCCAGATTTTGGGGTCGCTAAGGCAAATCTATAAGTTTGTTCAGTAAACTGTGGATGAAACTCATCTCTGCTTTCAATTTCAATTCTGACTCGAACACTAGCAGTTTTACCACCAGCATCGCTGGCTTTCAGCGTAAAAGCATACCGATTCTTGATTTCATAGTCAAACACAGCATTAGTGTTCACCTGGCCAGTCAATGGATCAATTTTAAAGAGCTTCCAAGATTCATCACTATTCGCATATCCGTTGGAAGCCGATGAAACTATCGAGTAGTTTAAAGTTCCGAAAATTCCTTTATCTAAATCGGTGGCCCTGGCTGTGAATACTGCAGTTCCAACTGGTTCATTTTCACCAACGAATTCAAAGTATTCTGAAACTGGAAATCTTGGCGCATTGTCGTTTTCATCTGTCAGTATAATTTTTATATTCTTCAAAGTACACAGAGGTGGTTTGCCATTATCACAGGCTCTTACTACGAGATTGTATTCACTGACACCTTCATCATATTCTAACGTGCTGTTGATTACAATGGAACCAGTTGATTTTTCAATTCTGAACAATCTGTAATCATTTCCTGATGTAATATCGTAAGAGACTTCTGAATTTGGACTATCGGCAATGTCAGCATCAGTGGCTATTATCTTTGCAATAGAATTTCCAATCGGTGTTCCTTCACTGATAGTGTATTTATAATCTCCTGCGGTAAATATAGGAGCATTATCATTGTAGTCTTCGATGGTAATTTTGACAGAGATTGAAGAAGCTGCTTCCTCCAAGCCCATAGAGCTAGCTCGTTCTCTTGCACTGATTCTCAAAGTGTAAGTATCGACCAACTCCCTATCGAGCGATTTAACCAAGAGGATTGCACCATCAGGGCTTGCAATATCGAAAACTCCATCATTGTTTCCACTCATTATTGAGAATTCAATATCGGATTTGTCAAAGTCCCTCTGTATGGTTCCCATACGCAAGAAAACCTTTCCTTTAGGCGTGTTCTCAGGTAGAGTAATCCTAAAATTGATTGATAAGTGTTAAAATATTGCTATAGTATAGTTTTATTGAAGTTAAAATTTACTTTTGTGTAACAGTATACCTGTGATCATCCTTGGCGAAAATGTGTCTGGTTTGGGTTGGGGCAGGAACCCTCAATCTCAAAGCTGCCACAGCTCTCCTAGATGGTTTTCCAGCATCTTCTGCCACAACGGCCAAGTTGAGAGAAGTTGACGATGGACTTCCGGTAGCTAAAACGGCGCCAGTTTCAGCAGCAATGCGTACACCAGGAATTTCTTTCAGCAAGGAGTATGAAATGCGTGCATTGTCATCACTATCGGCATCGGTAGCGTTGACTCTCAAGATCTCGATTTCAGCCAGGTTGTCCCTTTCTGAAATACAATGTAGATTTCGTTATAGTAAAGGGAAAAAAATTATGCAAGCCGTGTGGTCAAAATTAGCTTTATGCCTCATCCGGCCACTCCTCCTTAAAGGCTAAAAAGTGTTTTGTTTCAACGGGGTGGTATGCCGCAATAAAGTTCCGAAGTTATAGCAGTTATAAATTTCCAGTAATCAATGCTCTCACAACGAAATAAAGCAACTCTGTTAATGGCCATCCGCCAATACGATTCTCAACTTTTGCAAGCGGAACGTTACATGAAGTCGAAACAGACTGAAGGTTTTTTAATTAAAAATAAATAAATAAAGATATCAAAAATATTTCGGTGAAATTTCATTAGCAATAGGTTACAGAGACTTGATTTTTACTTTAACGATGTACTTAGGAAGAATAAATGAAGTTTTGTGATCATGCGAAAATTCGAACTCGAGATTTTTACCGCTTCGAACTCGGAATCGGTCACTGATTACGTTTTCATGATCTAGAAAAAATGTGTCTGTATTTTGAGGATTTTTTGAACACCGTAAGTCCAAACGAACTGAAACTTAGTATCGGTTACTAAAATGCTCATCTATACGACGTAATTTTTTTCAAAGTTCTAAATTGACCGAAAATGGTACCTTCCCTTATAGGTGTCCTCTTTTTTTCGATTGAATTATGAAACTTTTTCCAGATATTGTAAAATACATACATACATATGTATGTATGTACATATGTACAATATAAAACTTAAAGATTCATATAAATTGAATTCTTTTAGTTTTGATAAGATTAAAATTAATTAATTTCGTCTTTTGTTGTATATAAATAATTTAAAAGCTTGTGAAAATCCTCTTGTTGTTTTTTATTTGACATTTTATCATAAGAATATTATGTAAAATTACAACGGTTTACGGTTTTGATAAGCTAATAATTGATTAAGCAGTGGTGCATTCAGCTAAGAAGGGAGGTGGGAGGGAGGTTGAATTTGCATCTCTTTTGATCTGATTCCAAGGAGGAATGAAAAACGTATGTATTATAGTTAAGAAATGAAAAATATGTTTTAATACATATTTGTGTTGCCAACTGGTATAAAATCAAAGCAAAAGAAACTTGATAGACAATTATGGGAAAAAAATTATCATTTTTTTGTTCAGTCTCCTTGATTTATTGTAATCTTTAAAACGTTGCGCTTTAGGACATATGAGAGGTCGAAGAGAATAAATACGCGCGCAAAAATATCAATAAGACGTGGCAAAAACGCGACGCGAAAAAGTAACGAAAAAATGCGAAAAAAATAAAATAAAAAAATATACAAAAAACAAAAAAGGAGGAAAAAAAAAACATTTCAACAACGCCAAAAGAACAAACAAAATTGGACGATTTTATAATTTGGACGGAGGAGCTTTATAAAACTGGTTTTTAGTAGACATGTTGTCCCCGCTTTCCAAACTGGAATTGACACCAC
Organism: Arctopsyche grandis; assembly: GCF_051622035.1. Lineage (NCBI taxonomy): Eukaryota > Metazoa > Arthropoda > Insecta > Trichoptera > Hydropsychidae > Arctopsyche > Arctopsyche grandis. The sequence goes on from NC_135359.1 coordinate 9,014,913, forward strand.
AAAGATAAAGAGACTGATCCGGCAGAAGGGGGCGGGTTGGGAGGCGGCGAGGGGGCCCCAGGATCAAAGTCGGAGGACCGGGAGGACCTCGGAGGGAGGCAGGGGAGGGGGAGCAGGACATGGGAGGAAGGAGGAGGAGGGCTGGCCCTCTGGAGGGTACCAAATTGAATTTCGGTGCGGCTCGACAGAACCGGTCGGACTTAGCGATGTTTTTAAAAAGCGCGTCATCGCGGAAAGCGGTGCCCCGCGATCCGATCTCGAGAAATTCGGACGAGTCGAGATTTCTCGGCTTGTTCGTCATCGCGTTATTCACGCCGAGATGAACGACGCGATATTTGCCACTCGTTTTTGTATTTATTTTTTTCACGCACTAGTCTTATGCACCGGACGCTGATCGATCTTACGCTCTTTTAAACACCTTCCCCGACAATAAAAACAATAAAAACGAACTATTCGTGTACTGTTAGATGTTACAGTGTAATAAATGTGCTTATAATAGTTTGACCATAATTTGTAACTATGTATGTACTTGGTAAATTCTTACGAACTGCTTATCGCTAACTCCCACGCGCCTGATGATGAATTTAATCTCATTTATTATATTTAATATACTATGAGAATGGAAATTATTAAATGGAAAACAAGACATGAATTCAGTTAACATTTTAACATTATACATTATTCATATTATTTGATAAAATAATAATAAACGTCAAAAAAGCACAACAATATTCTTACACGTAAGCGATTAGCATATCCTATAGGCGGTGAAAAAGTTAACTACTAAAATGAATTATGATTACATACATATATCTAGAATATATACACGATAATTTAAACAATCCATCAACAATATTCAACACATACGAAGTGAAAATTTATACAAAATTTCACTAGAAAATTATAATTAACGAATTATTTTTTAGTATAAATATTATTTCTTTTTTAAAATAAATAAACAATGGACTGAATAATTGAATATAGGACTGAATCTACATACATATTTTTAAAATTATTGATTTTTTACCTGGAAGTAGAGCGCTGTAAGCCGGCTGCTGAAACACTGGAGCATTATCATTATCATCGGTGACTCTCAGAGTGAGAACAGTTTTGGCAACATGAGCAGCATCAGACGCAGCAACCCTCAAACTATATTCCCTGCGTTCTTCGGCATCCAAAGGACGTCTGAGAATGACTCTGCCACTGAATCGGTCCACACTGAAAGCTCCATCATTTTCAGCCTCCACAATGCTATAAGTCAAAGCTGGATTGGTATCGACATCATTGGCAGTCACGGTCGTCACCACAGTTCCCACAGGAGTACCTGTAAGTAAAAAAACAATGGAATGAATAAAAGTCATTGAATTGAACACTACATGCAATTTCGTCATATATTCTATTTATTTTTCTTGGTTAGCATTGTACAATTGAGCCATTATATTTGAAAGTGGAGGAAGTCCAATTTTCAATTCCAAAAACATTATTTCAGTTTGACCTAATTCACAAATTGTTATCACAACTTTAAAATTCATGAAATAGTTCAGAATCTCGGAAAAGCAGATTAAACTTACAGCCCATTAGTATTTTAAAATATTGCTAAAAGCAACACATTATATTTAAAGTTTTATGAAATATTTCTCGAAACGAAAAAAGTGGACTTATACTGCTTTTATTTTTAAATATTGTAAATATTATAAAAATAACATAATACTACATATAATTACTAACAAAAAAAAAATTAAAATAGAAAATGACCAGTAGCAATTTCAAATATAACTGCTCAATTATTTGTGATATATTAGTATATTTTGTAAACCTAAGGTTAATTATAAGTAATACAATACCTAATTAGATAATATGGTATAATATTATAAGTATCTAAAAGCTGTACGAATTCTTTTAATAACAAATATATGGTATTGATTTGATAGATATACAAAATGGAACCGTCTGAAGTAGTGTTTAATATTTGAATTTGAGATGTTTTAGTACTTATGTTAGATACACATATGTATGTATGTACTTTCAAGGAAAATGTTAGACATTTTTAACAATTTTATTGTACCGAAACGAGAAGAAACCGACGAGTAATATGATATAATATTAGAAGTATCTAAAAGCTGAACGAATTCTTTTAACAACAAATAGATAGTTTTGATTTGATAGATTTACAAATGGGACCGACTACTAAAGTAGTCTTTAATATTTGAATTCGAGATGTTTTAGTACGTATGTTAGATAAACGTATATGTGTGTACTTTCAAGGAAAATGTTAGACATTTTTAACAATTTTATTGTACCGAAACGAGAAGAAACCGACGAGTCGAAAAGGCAGCGTTGAATCCGCGAATAGCGTTCGATAAATATAAGGAAATAAATAAATTGAAACGAGGCAATATTTTATTTAATCTTGTCGCCGAAATCGAAAGGCGGTCCGCGATATCGTATGCAAAAAGGATCCTTCGTCCTGTCAGCGCAACGCAGGGGCCCGCATTCCTGCCCTCGTGTCATTCGACTCGAAATTCACTGATCGATGGATCGTATCGGTTTCTTCGGTGCGAAATTTCGTAGGCGATCGCTATCGATCCTGGATGCTGCTGGAGCTTTCGGCTCGCTCTCGGGAAAAAGCTCGAGTGCTCGCAGGTACGTATCGCCGCATAGGTAGGTTGTGGTTAAAAGCACAAACAGACCCGGAGAGCAAACACGGTGAGGACGACAACTGTTTGCTCGGACGCAGCGACAATGTGATTTTGCTTTTAAGATATATATTCCGTCTGTTTACGATATAAATATTCGGGATTGCTGTGCGCGAGCTCGTCCCTCCCTGTGCGTCTGTGTTTGTGACTTCGAGATCTTTTCCGGTTCGAACTCGTCGAATTTTTCGCTCGGAATTCACCCAATCCGAGTTTCTCAAACTGGAGATAAATAAATCCTGCTCTATTTGACGCGAACCGATCGATTAAGCCGACGTTACTACATGATAAACATTCGGCAATTGTAAAACGATTAAACATTTGCGATATGCGGGAAAACGGTTGTTCAGAAGTTACGTCATTTTTAATGAAAATCTCTCGCCTGGTTTACTAAGAATTATATTTTGATGATGAAATAAAGACTCGAGGAAATGTGATATAATTATGATTTGAATCTGTTCAATTCACAGAAGTTTATTCTTTCATATAAAATCAGTTCTCTAGAGAAGCATTTTTAATGTGGTTCATTCATTATTTTTGATTGGAAAAATCGACCGTGAAGAATTTTTTTCACGAATCAAAGCCAACACTATAATTACGTAACAAAAAATAATGATTTAATAAAATATTATCTAATTCTAATTCTAACGTTTGAAAGGCACTGCTTCAGAAAAGTAAATATGTGGTTATTTACACAGTTGATTTAAGTGCGAAAAGACTATAAATAGTGTCAGCTCTAAACACACACAATTTCACAGTCTTTGACATAAATAAAATGATCTATTTTTTTCAAATCATAGGATAGAACCAGTGGAGGCTTGTGAGAATTCGTAGTGGGGGGGCTGCAGAGATGAATCGGGCTGTAGTAAGCTCGTTGACCATATCGGTGATCAAATTCAAACAAAAATAGCATGGATATGTACTACTAGGAGGGCTGCAGCCCGCAGCTCATGTGGAAGACAAAAATACTATGCATATTTACTATACTGGGAGGCTGCAGCCCATATGGACGAGCCGCTATTGGACAACTATATTTAAGAAAACAAAAAACAAAAAACCACTTACTTTCAGATATGTAAACTGGGGATCGTGGAGGAAACGTCGGTTGGTTGTCGTTGACGTCCACCACGTGTACCCTCAGAGTAGCCGTTCCAGTGAGTTGAGGTGCTCCACCATCCGTCGCTATGACAGTCAATCTGTAACTATCCCTTATCTCCCTATCGAGCACTATGTTGGTTTTGACAGATCCGGAGAAAGCTGGTTCAATGATGAAAGCATTATCGTGATTGCCATCGACGATATGATACAACACCCTAGCATTGGCTCCTTCATCGGCATCCTTGGCTGAAAGCTGCATAACAAAAGTACCTTTGGAATTACCTTCCCAAACATTTGCGGTATATTGCTGTTGGGTGAAACGTGGAGCATTATCATTCTGATCTTGTAACTGTAGCCAAACTTCACAATATCCGTAAAGGGTTGGAGTTCCTTCTGCTTTGGCTACTACGACCAGTCTTCGACGGGGTCCTGGCGCTTGTTCGTAATCCAAACCGTCAGAGTTTGATACTCTTATAATGCCACTGTTTTGATCAATTTCAAAAGTTGAATCTTCGTTTCCACTTCCGAAGCTGTATACTATTCTTTGTCGGCGTCCATCGCTTCTTACTGCTGACACTTGTAGTATTTCTTTGCCGGCTGGAGCATTTTCAGTTAAGCTTACTGAATATGAAGAGTTTTGGAAGTGTAAGGTGGCCGTTCCTTCAGGCATATCTCCCACTCTGAGCTCGATCAGTCCTGTTGCACTTTGGGGCGGGTTTCCTTTGTCTCTAGCTAGTACTTCTAGGTGTATCAGTTTGCCGTTTTCACTGGCTAAGCTCTGGCTTGCTGACAGTACTCCAGTGTTGGGGTTGATGCGAAATTTGGGCTCGCTGTTGACGAGGCTGTATACGATTTCAGCGTTTGTTCCAAAGTCAGCATCCGTGGCTGTGACTTTCAACAGGCTCTGGCCCGGTTGGGTGAGCGCACCTACTTGTCCCGCGAAAGGATATTTGGCAAAGACGGGTTTGTTGTCGTTGACGTCTCCGATGGTTATTTGAACGGGGACCGTTTGGGATTTGGCGTCGTATTTGCCACCGTCAGTCGCCACCACCAAGAAGTCGTAGACGCTCTGGCTTTCGCGGTCGAAGACTCTGCAGGGGAAAAAGAAAATAATCGTAGAATTAATGGCACAGCCCTGATTAACGGCACGAAAGCATCGGCACAATGGACAGCGTTGAAAGAACACCGGCATTGTTTGGCATTTCGAGTTCCACGGCAAATGCAGCCGGCGACCAACGCATACTTTGCATATTGCGCACTACCACTTTGCGGAGAACCTCGGAAGCACTTTGTCGAATTTGCTGAAGTCAATGTCCTCCTATATTTTGCACTGGAAACGCGGGAATCGATTCGAACGATTCCCAAACATACATATGTATGTCTGTGTACCTCATAGCTGTGTTCCCAACCTTAGCAAGAAGTCCTGACATTATGACCGACATAACTATCATACAAGTATATTATCAAGAATAATGTATTCTAAAACTCTCATAGAAAGGATACAATTTGATTCAGTAATAAAATTCATATGCATCAACATCAACTAGAAGTTAAAGAGTTACTCGAATGTATATATCAATTGATCTAAACTAATCTAATGCGAGGTTTGACTTACCCAGCAGTAGTAATGACTCCAGTCCTATTGTCAATCCTGAAGAGCCATTGACTTTCATTAGCCAAAGAGTAGAGAATACGAGCGTTGAATCCAATATCAGGATCAGCGGCATGCACTCTCAAAACGCTGGTATCTGATGATGCATCTTCAAGCACGGTAGCAGCATATGCTTCTTTATCGAAACGAGGAGCGTTGTCGTTTAAATCTTCAACAGTGACACTGATGTTACAAGAGCCGTGTCTGGGAGGAGAGCCGCCATCTTGAGCAGTAACGACGACCCAATGACGAGAGCGTGTCTCTCTATCCAAGGGTCTAGCCGCCAGTGCTCCAGTTCTAGCTTCAATGCTGAATATGTTACCCAGATTTCCGCCTGTAATATAAATCCATTAGTATTTATTTCACTGTTACTATTGTTTGATTAGGTATAGATTGAATTTTACCTGTGATTGAATATGTAATGTCGCCGTTTGTTCCAATATCGGCATCGCTGGCTACTACTGTGTGAATGACGGCAAAGTCGCTGTTTTCAGGCACTGCAAGAGGATAGCAAGTTCCGGGTTTGAATTGAGGTGCATGATCGTTAATATCGAGGACATTCACTTGAAGCAGTGCAGTGTCGTAGCGAGCTTCTCCTTCGACTGCATAAATTGGTACTGTGTAATGATCGCGTTCTTCGCGATCCAATGCACCTTTCAATCGTACCACTCCATGTGGATCGACGGCGAATTTATCATCGCCAACTCCAGAAGGGATGGAATATGTAATGTTGCCACCTGTAACAATAACAAGAATGGTAAGGAATATGAACAAAAAAAAATCAATTGGTGACCCAAAAAAATCCATGATATTTTTAACATATTCCATTTGACTTATCAAATCAATTGCATGTAATTAAAAACGACTTTGCAATTGAAGCAAAAATGATACACAAAACTTGTATAATACTATAAAAAGATGATTAAAATTATGTTATGTGGTCACCAAATAGAAGTATAATGGAATTAAATCATTAGTCTCGTACCTGCATTGCTGGGTGATGGTTTGGCTGAAACTTTAGCAAGAAAGCTTCCGATCGGCAAGTCCTCGCTCACGTTGACTCTGTACACGGTATCTAGAAATCTGGGCGGGTTATCTGATGATCCTTGCACTATGAAGTGCAAAACTGTGTAGTTCTGATGCGAAACTGTCGCTCCGTGATCGCTGGCCGTAATATTGAGCACGTACTTTCCGCTGGATCCATCCAAAGACAACAATGGCCTGGCGAGCGTAACAACACCAGTATCGTAGCCAATGATAAATCTACCGTTCTCGTTTCCACTCGAAATCACGTAAGAAACCTTGCCGTTGTCACCAGAATCAGCATCCACAGCTATGACGCGACACAGGGCAGTGCCGACAGGTGAACCGTCATTGATTTTCACCAATTTAGAAGTCGGAGATACGAAAATTGGACTGTTATCATTGGCATCGCTGACGATAATGCGAACAGTGGCAGCTGAGCTGAGTCGTTCCGAAGTGTTTGTCGTTTGGTCCGTAGCTTTGATTATGAGCGTATATTCTGTCAAGTTTTCATAATCCAAAGATTCCAACAAGGTCAAAGTACCTCTCAGGGAATCTACTGCAAATATCGGATTCGAGCTGGGAGATTGAGATGCGAGACTGTAATGAATTTCGCCATTCAGTCCAGAGTCAGCGTCGGTGGCTGTGAAGTTGTAAATGACGGCTCCGATTTTGGTGTCTTCCGGTATTTGGATCACGATTGGATCTATGGGCCACTTTGGAGCGTTATCGTTCACGTCCATCACGTCGACTTTGATGGTCACTGCACTACTCTGAGGATTGTTCGAAGCTGACGTGTCGAGAGCTCTCACTTCCAAACGATACTCTCCTAACGTTTCCCTGTCCAACTGTCTGGCTACTACTAGAGATCCGGTACTCCTGTCGATGTCGAATGCTCCAGAAGCGTGCTCGCCACCCAGATTGATTAGAGTGTAAGTAATGTGTCGACTGAGTCGTCCAGATATCAGATTCTCTTGGTCAGATTGTTCAGTGCAGGCTATCGAACCTACCACGTGTCCCACTTTGACGTCTTCTTTTATCTAAAATGAAAACATTAAGTTATTAACAAACGTTGTAGAAACTGTGAAGATAGATCTTCAAAAAATAGTGATACTCGTAAATAATCAAAACGGAATAAATTTACTTACCGAAAACGCAAGGCTTGAACTTGTGAAAGTCGGTCTATTATCATTGAGATCCAAAACTTCGACGCGTAACAATCGAACTGTTTGTTTGGGTGGTTTTCCAGCATCAGTAGCAGCAACGGCCAATCTGTATATAGCGCGCTCTTCGTGATCCAAAACTAAAATCAAAAATATAATCAGTTATTAACATACATATGTTAATAAATAATTATTTGAATGAACATACATATGTTCATTCAAATAATGTATCACTATAATATATGGATAATTTATTATACTGACCGACTGTAGTTTTGATGACTCCAGATATCGGATCAATGGTGAACACTCCATAACCATCAGAGTCACGACCCTTCAGCACGGAATAAGTGACTGAAGCATTGTGACCCAGATCTCGATCGACGGCTCTTACTCGTGCCACTTCTGTTCCTGGAGGCTGTTCTTCGCGGGCACTGACCACGTCCTCTCTAGGATCTATCATCTCGGGGGCATTATCGTTGACGTCAGTAATGATAACATGGACTGGCACTCGAGCAGCTCTCGAAGGGGTACCTTGATCACGAGCCTCAGCCACGAGTTCGTATTTTGGTCGAAGCTCACGATCGAGAGGTTCCTTGGTGACGATCTCGCCTGGAATAGATTGTATCCAAAATGTAATTATTTATATGACGTGCCATATAAGGGATCATTACTAGTCGTAAATAATAATTTATTTGAAATTAGAAGGGATCGACCGCGTTGTAAAGATGCTTGTTTTTATTGCGTGCGGAAAGGGTTGTAACTTGGCGTGTTTTTGCTGATTTATATTTGGTTTCTGAGTATTAGAATTTGAAATTAAAATCTCGAAGAGCTCTTTTAGGGCGCTTTCGTCTCTGTCTTCTCTAGTTGGGCGCAACAAAAATGTGCCGGGAGGAACAACCCGAAATTATCATTCATAAAAGTAATCTTAGTCGGCCGGAATGACTATGATTATCTGGATGTAAAAAAATAATAATAATAAAAAAAGAGACCACGGGACTACCTGAAGATGGCTTTTTGGACTTTTTCTCTCGTACCTGGTCACAATTTGTCGGCAATCATTCGCCGACGAACGAAATTGGGCGGACGTGACAGCCGCCCCGAAATAACGCCGTTTAATAACGACGACGACGACGACGACGACGACTCTCCCGCAATTAAATCGGTGGAAAATTAAAATTGGGAAAATAAAACCGGGGGGTTGGGTTGGTCGGTGCAAAAAGCATTTTCGATCTGCGGCCGCTTAATCATACGGTGCGCGAAAAGTCATTTTCCGGGACTGGGAACGCTCCCAGTGCGTAATTGTCGTAATAATACGTGAGCTTTTTTCGATTAAACGGGGGCCGATTTTCGATCGATCGCAAACATTCTTAGGTATCTTATATTGGAACGGCTTTTAATCCCGGAGAGGGGTCGCCATTTCCACTCGACGAATTGCATGTAATGCAATAATTAAGCAACGGAAAAAGTGAGCTTACATATACAAGCATATACGCGCGCTTAATGCAGTTCAACGTCCGTTGAAGGAATTCCCAATTTTCATAAAACGTATTGATAGGGAAAATTCTTCACGCGAGTATCACAAATACTAAGAAATAAATTGTAAAAATATCACAGGTATAATTAATTACGCATAGTTCTGCTTACCAGATTGTATTTTGGCAATAGCAACCTCATCATGCTTTTTTTTAAGATGTTAAATCAATCATATTAAATCTGATTATAATAAAAAATTACGTTTTTAGTTACTAGAGCGGAGACTAAACAATCTTTATAAAATTTGACCCATTTAATTCTACTATGATAATTGTTTGCTTATTGATTTTATTTAATGGTTTGCTTTCGTTTATAAGATACGTGCGTTTAAAAAAATGCCTTACAGTTGTGTTTGGAGATTTTGAGGTCTTTAGCTCAAAATATAGTACTGTCCACAAAATGAGTATTGGAATCAGCAGTCAGATGTTTTTATTGATTGTAATTTTTTATTGCTTTAAAATACTTATGATTAATTATTTAGCGGATTTTATTACTCAAAACTAGGTAAATTTTTTCACATTTTTTGGGCCAGTTTAAGGATTGGTTTTTTATCTCAATTTTTTTTCAATCAGTAAATGTTTCATATCTATGTACAAGGAAAATTAAATCGATTTTTCCCACGAAGAAGCAACCTGGCGTCTGAATTTGTAGACAAACATTAATAAAATATGAAAAAACTTGTGGTTTTCTGGTTCAAATTCAATAAGGAAAAGACAAGGCTTTGGTAGTGCTCTTAGTGAGTACTTAGTGGAATAAATTTATTTGGCAGATAAATCCACACTGACGTCAATATGATTGAAAATATTTAGTTATTATTTTATTTTAAAACTATTAGAATATGCAAAAATCAACAGCTAATTTTGTATTATATGTTATAATAATAACTATGTACATATTTATACTAAATTTTGGTAGTATTTTGTATTTGAAACTATCGGGAAATTAAATTAACTTAAATTACTAACTAGATAACGATATATGTATGTAGTTAATAGTTTTCAATGCTTATTTAAAAATATTATTAACATTAATAACGTCAAATATTCCTTCTAAATAGAATATGATTTTTTTTATAATATCAAGAAGGATGTAAACCAACAATGAGTATAATGAAAACTCTAGTCTTATACCCCAAATTAAATTAAGTCTACAAGTACAAATTTTTTTGCTCAATTCTAATGAAAGCATGTAATGATGCGTGGTTTTTATTGAAATCTCTCGATTTGATTGATGGTTTTGCATTTTTTGCGACGATACTCCTTTGACGGCCTGGCCTAAGGATAGGGAAAAAGTGTAGAGAAATTTCTAAAGGTAAAATCCATCTTCGAATTCTGGAAATCGTTTTAAACTTAATTTCGAAACAATTCCTCTGCTTCCGCTCAGATACGCGTACGAGTATTACGCAACAACACACGTGAGCGCGTTTAACCTTTACAGCGCGAGCCATGAATAGAATCGATTAAAAGCTTTAAAGAATACGATTCGCAAATAGCTCGACCTCATAGCGGGAAGAAGGCCGATGTTTTATTAAATTATGGTTCTTGATCTATAGATCGACCGCCGATATACACGGGGTTCAGTGATTGATCACGACTGATAGCATCGGCCACGGCCACGGCCACCGACTGACAATAACACTGTTCTCCACATCAGAAAATGCAGATCTGGTCTTGGCAGTCTGCGCAAATTTGTTCGCATAGACATACCAGACACAATCACCCGTTGCAGAGCAGACGAGAACCGATTTTTTCATATGATTATCAATCAAAACAGTATATTAGAATGCAAATATATCGACGGTGACTGGTTTGGGCGTACGAAAAAGAGCGACGAAAATAAGGCTAGGTCAAATTCGAACGACCTCTACTTGTGAAAAAAAACTATGAGCGACGATTATGATAATAAATATTTAACACCTAATCGCGACACTAAGATGAGCCCGAATTGTTGTTTGGAAACTGTTAAAGAATTGACTTTTATACAAATTTATAGGATGATTACGAGTGTTTCTATTATTTTTATACGAGCAGTGTTTTTTTTTTAGTGGAAACAAGCTTATTGGCGCTGTATTATGTCTATATTTTAATGGAAATATTGACGTCATTCAATACGATGGCTTCGAGATATAATAGAAATTTGATTCAGATTAATGTAAATTTATCCTAGTATTTAGCTCCATTCCCTCCCACGCAAATATGTCATTTCATCGATAATATTATGGTAATTTTAATATAAATAAAAAATTATATGATTATGCTCGAAATGATTTATAGATTTCAATTAAAATCATCGAAAGTTGTTTGCATTGTTATATTGAATTTTTTTTGTGAGTGTAAAAAAGTCGTCGGAATTTTAAAAACAGGTCCATTTATAAGATTAGTAACAGGGAAATTGTTTTTTTGAGCGTTTAGAAAAATACAGTCTGAAGAATCACGAACTGTTTGAGCGTGTCGAATGTCACCATCAGATCAAACATCCTGGATCGCGCGGGTGTGTGTCACCGCAATGGCTTTCCGTCCATCGATCTCGGTTATATTTCAATTTAAGAGCATTTAGAAATAGCTAGAGGTCTTGTTTGCGATGGCCAAATAAGCCGAGGGCCCACAGACCTCAACATTAATGACAGCGTTTGCGTTTTAGAGCACAAACGGCCCGGCGCGACGTGAGTACACAAAGGGCCGACTCGAGAGCGAGCAAACAAACAAACGGATCAACATACCGAAAATGTCAAAAAGAAAAAACAAAAACGAAGAAAAGGAAAACAGTGACCGGGGTGGAAAGGGCGATTTGAAAATCGTCGCTCGGGAAAATAACTCATTTGACTGAACAAACAGGCCATTTGCATACCACGCGGCCGGGCCGATCAAAAGCCGGGAGAGCATTCTTCCGGTTGGTGTGTAAGCGGTAAATTACTCATTGTCTACCACAGCCAACAATCGGGGTATGCAAAACTGCCCACTGCGAACCATGCCAAGATGCCGAAGTGGCAATTATACTATAATCCAAGACTCTAACTCTAACAATTGATAATTTCCTGGTAAATAGCAGATATAAAAATATACAGTGTCTGATTAGCACAATTGTTTAACGAATAAACATCGAGAATAATTTATATTAGATTTCTATTACTCACATCCAGGATCTGCTCAAATGTGCAGCAAACTGGGCGCCTAGGTTCGCCATAAATAAGGGAGACCGAAAATAAACATATCTTATATATTCAATTTAATTTTTCTACTGGAAGTAACAATACTGACTATAAAATATTATAATTTAGGAGGAACACAGGAAGTCAACTGTCAAATATCAACGACTTACGAATAAAACTTGGAAAACAAAAAACTGTCATCGGTAGAAATGCGTTACTTAATATTATACATATATTTTTATAAAATACTATTGAAACGTGGCATTAAACGAAATATACATACATATACATATGTACATATATCAGGGATGGATTTGCTTCACGAAATTGAATATCTTACCCAATCAAATGGAATGAGAGATTAAATTTTATATATTTAAAATATGTTTCATAGTAACATGTTCCTTTTGCAAATTTTATTTAATTAATTTTGATTCATTCATATTGAACATTAAACGTGCCTATTTTGAATAAAAATTTGTGAATTTAATTTTTTTTTAAATATTTTTTTCTTCAATATGTACTTTATAAATTAATTGGGGGGGAGGGGGGATGGCTGAAAACCACCCTGATTAGGGACGCTATATACCCTCAGGCTGTGTCTGCTCAAACCTATATTATATTAGTTATGGAGATTATCAAAATGTTTCAAATAAATTGTATATCCGGCCGAACATAGCGAGTAGGAGTTCAAGTTAAGTGTTTTGCAGGTGGTTTTGACAGGCGGATTTACTGCCATTTCCACGCTAGGTAGCATAATGCAACCATAAATTGTTTTGCAGAGTGCATTTTAACATTTTCCAGGCTGCGGTCGTTTTTCGACGCGAAAACGTCGATCATTTAACGAAAAGTTTAAGCGTGAATAATTTCACAGCTAATAAACAAGTCTCGCGGCGACATTTCCATACTGGGAGCGAAGGTACTTTTAAAAAAGCATGGAAATTTTAAATTACCTGTAACAGGATCTATGTGGAAACTGGTGTTGGCCGGAATGAGGCTGTAGCGAATGGATGCATTGTCACCGATATCGGCATCTGAAGCTTGCAAACTGCCAACGACAGCACCTCTGGGTTGGTTCTCCTCTACGCTGAACTCGTAAGACTGCGCTACGAATATGGGATCGTTGTCGTTTGCGTCCAAAACCGTAATTTGTAGTCTTGCAGTGGCTGCTGAAGGCGGTGTTCCATGATCTGCAGCTGCAACTACCAAGCTGTAAGACGCATGACGTTCACGATCCAAAGGTCCTTGCAGAGTTACTCTTCCTGAATGAGCCTCCACGGAGAAGGGAGCTTGAGCACCACCGACTAATCGGTAGGTCAATCTGGCATTGTTTCCAGTATCTAAATCGACAGCTGTCACTTGAATGACCTGAAAAATAAAAGGTGTCATCAAATATATGCAAGTACATGTTATGATTTCAAAGGTGGGTCAGCACGCTCACAAAATAACTAGTACGGTATTTAATAGGCCGAAGCGATTACAAAAGTTAGCACTTGGTCTTGTGGTTTTTCGGAGGCGAGACCCTGAGGGATAACGACCAATCAATCAGACCTATCCGTCGATAACGACAACAACAAAAGCACGAAGAGAAAGTAGGTATGAATTGTTGAAGGTGAACTCTGACACCGCACACCCTGGGTTTGGTAGATGCACGCGCAAGATGCTCAGATGACTAACGGTCAACCAGCCTTCGTGCCGGTGAGGTGCGAACGTATTAACGACCCATACTTTTAACATCATCTTCGAACCAAATTTGATGGGGTGTACAGTATTTCTTGTTGGATGAAATGCATTCTTAACAAAATAAAAAAACCGCAACATTTTCACACCAATTGATTTATTGTTGAAGGGATTTATACCCACAAAGGACGGGTAAATATTATATGTATCTACATATATAAATAATACTTAGCAAGTCGATTGCACAATAATGATCCAATATGGTTAAAAATAAACGTGAATTGAAATGTAACATCATCATATTAAACGTCTTTTTTATCGAATATTGGTATTTATTTACCTGGGTGTCGAGGGGTGCCGATTCGACGACGTTGACCGAGTACTCAGGCCTTTCAAAGACCGGTGGATTGTCGTTGATGTCCTGGACGTCCACCAGCAGAGTCAAGTTGGTCGTCAGCGGCGGCTTCCCGCCATCGAAGGCGATCACTGTCAAAGCGTGTCTTTGTGCTGCCTCGTAGTCCAAGTGTCTGCAAGGAAAACCAACGACAATTTAACACCTATTTACATACCGGGAATTTGCTACTAAGAATATTCACTTTAACACAAGTAAGGCGAAGCAATAAACTCGCAAAACGGGCAACGGACTTTTTTGTTATAACGCCATTAACTTTATTGCGTTAATTTGCACCGATAAAACCATACCTGGTGAGAGTGATATGTCCGAGGGTCGAGTCTACAGCGAATGGTCCCGAAGAAGCTCCATTACCACCAGCCAGACGATATCGTACAAGTCCAAAAAGGCCATCATCCTTATCTCTGGCGTGCGCGGCATATAGGGGTGTTCCAAGTTCCAAGTTTTCAGCTACAGATATTCGGACAGTCGACGATTCAAACTCGGGAGCATTGTCATTGACGTCTTCGATGCTGATGTTGACCTAAAGACGCGAGAATGTAATAAATATATGCATTAATTAACAAGACAACATTAATATAATTACAATCAAGGACGACCGGTATGAATTGCACCAGGCTCAGCGCTTATGACCCGTGGCATTATGAGGGTTAAAGCGCGTCGTCGTACGATAAGCGTCTCGGATTGAAAGTTCATATTGAGGATGTTTTACGAGGTGAAATCAACGATGGTTTTACAATAATAAAGCGTCGATTTCACGAGTAACACCTTTCACGCACATAAACACTCATTCGACATACATACATATGTACATATATAAGGAAAGGTGATTATTATGTTGAAAAATGTTCGACCTTTGCTTCTTTAATTATATATTTAAATTATATTTAAATAATCTAAATGCTAACAAACTGAGTAGTCAAATGTACTGCAACAGCAACATACTGCTTTTTAGTAGGAATTCTCAATACAAAGAAAATATGTCAAGTAAAACAAAGGCAGTTTCGAAAAATACTCCTACAAATTCTTGAAATCACTTTTCCTGGTCTTAATAAGATCAAAAAATAATTTTTAATCATATTTCTAGACAGATTCTCCATTTACGGTTTCACCTCAATATTTAACTCGGAAAAATTTGAAGCCATTGAAAATTAGCACTTTCGCAAAATCACACATTTTCTATGTTTTCGACGATATTTAAAGTAAACATTGAAATTTTGATTAGTTTTAGGGTTCATATTATTTTTTTTATTTTTTATTTTTTATGAATTATGATGATTTAAGAACGCATCGCAGAACTTCACAAAAAACTTAAAGCTTCTATTGCATTGAAAATAAAAATATATGTAGATAAACGCAATAAATTGTCCCTGAACTGCTGGATTGGACTGGAAATTGCAAAACTAATAGTTGAAATAACCATTATTTATCTGCGTGGTTGGTTTGAATAAACATTTGGCTATAAATAAAATAATATAGTTTAATGCAAATGCAACGTAAGGTTATAAAATAAAGTATGTATGCGGTTCTGTAAAATTCATCGCTAGGAAAAGTGATATGACTGCTTGCAAAACCAGTCAATGAACGGGATAAAATTTCTCATAATCAATTTCATTAACGATTCCTTATAATCTTCTCGCGCGTAATGGTGCAATTATTTCGCGATGATTTCATCATTAAATTTTAGCCAAAAATTATCACACACACTACCGCCGATATTGTACGATAATTAACTTTGTCGAAATTCGCCCGTAATAACCGTTGTTTACAAATCAACAGTTACTTTGAATTAGAGAACGTGAGCTTTTTCGCGTAAAAGCTAATTTCGACCACGGCAGACGGCAGTAACGATCCTATCGAATGTCGGTGATTAATCATGCAAGTCTGTATTTTAATTTTTTGCTATCGAAATAAGTAGATTATAATTAACAAACCTGAGCGTGGCCATAATTTGGCGGTACTCCACTAGAAGCTTGAATGTTGAGCAGGACGTACGGACGCACTTCGTGGTCCAAAGATGACGCTGTTCTAATTGATCCAGACTCGAAATCAATGCTGAAATAGCCATCTGGATCTCCTGAATATATGGAGTATCTCACGGACTGACGATCGCCTGAAAAAATATAAAATATAAAAGCATTAATTACGTCATAAAAACAAATTGTCCATTCACGCCGTGCATAATTGCGACAATAAACTCCCGCCCGATCCGATTTGTAAGAAATAAAACAATACCACAATAAAAAATAAGCACAGGTTATTCCGAATTAAATTGCAAAAGCAACTACAATTATATTAAAAATCCTAAAAAAATATTTTCGCATCGGAGCACTCAAAATAATGCGTCGTTAATATGGATTAATTCGGAAAACGTTAAATTTCGAATCAAAAACAAACGATTTTCAAACTTGCTTCTAAGCATGTAATTTAAACAGAGGTATGCCCTTCAATTTGGCGTAGTTTGATTTCAAATCGGTAATCGTAGGAAACATTTGAGAGGCTGTGTATTCGCTGCGGTGTGATTTTCGAAGTTGCAGACTAGGATGTATAATTTAAGCTCCTCTTTTACATATTGTAATAGCATAAGCAGGCAAGTCATCCTATAACACATCTATCTTTTGCGGCCATCAAAACTATGATAGACTACGGCGCACAAAAAAAAACATAAATAAAAATAAACATAAACACACCTACTATCGCGGTTACATATTGGTAGCGTTTCGTGAATGCGCTCGCGAGGAGCTTATTTCGTTGAATAAGTCAAAACGAGAAACCGATAAGTATTTAAATAGACATTTCAATACAATTTGCATATTATTATGATATATAAATTAAATATACAAGCCGTTTTGGCCGTAACCGACGACCGTTAAAATTGATTTAATCATCTTTTTATGTTAATCGGCTGTCGAACGTCATCCAGTGAAAGAAAATCGTATACGTTCCGTATTATATTTCGATATCGATGTAATATGACAATATATAACGTGACAATTGCTATTGGGCCACACCAGGGAATTCTATTATGTCGCATGACCAAATTTGCATAAGAATAAATAAATAAAACGAACGAAAGGAATGATTCAGAATTGCGGAAACGCAACATTGATCTATCAACACGCCTTATTACAATTTTATAATCCGGCTAAAATTTACCAATCAATAGAGATGTTGAAATTAAAAATTCAACTAGGAAATGTATTTAATAGCAATCTTCACAGGTTCCGTTAGCGGTTTTCACACATTTTATCCAAGCCGACACGTACTTATGTACTTCGAGTTTCTAAATGAACCTTCACAGCGCATGCTATAGTCGGATTCGTCTGTGATATGTTGTTTGTGGTCGGATGGCCACTTCCTGACAGTACCCTGCTTATCATTGGCGCAAGTATGAAGAGCAATAGTGGAAGATGTGTGTTGTTGGGCAGGGCGTGGGCCCTCCGACCATTAATTGGGGCCTCGGCGACCGGTCGATCCGGCCCTCAGCAACAACAACAACAACAACGATCGCCTACAAATGTTAGGCAGATGCCGTCGTTCAGATATACTAGAGACGATGTCGGTGCATACCTAGTTGCCAGCAACAACCGTTACCCGCCCAGTTTGTCGGGCCATCTGAAGGCCGTACTCCTTCGAACCGTATCTAACGCTATGACCTCTTAGCTTTCGGAATTTGCTACTTTAACGTGTCTAAAGAATATAGTTTAAACTTCCTCCTCTTACTCGTAAAGATCCATTCTACCTTATTACGTATATATATATATATATATATATATATATATATATATATATATATATATATATATATATATATATATATATATATATATATATATATATATATATATCATCATCATTTACAGCCATTCGCCATCCACTGCTGGATGAAGGCCTCTCCAACACGCTTCCACTCGTCTCTGTTTTGCGCAACACTCATCCATCTCATTCCGCACATTTTCCTAATTTCGTTCACCCATCTTCCTTGCGGTCTTCCTTTTACTCTTTTGCCTTCTCTCGGGTACCATTCAAGCACTTCTTTTGTCCACCTGTCGTCCATCCTCCTAGCTACGTGACCCGCCCATTGCCATTTCAATCTCTTCACTCTATTCACTATGTCCACTACCCTTGTCATATTTCTCACCCACGTGTTCCGCTTCCTGTCTTTCCTCGTTATGCCAAGCATACAGCGTTCCATACTTCTTTGAGTGCATTGGATTTTATTTTGCATCTTGGCGTTCAGTGTCCAAGTTTCACATCCATACGTCATCACTGGCAAAACGCATTGATCAAAGATCCTTTTCTTCAGGCAGAGTGGCATTTTTGATTTAAAAACAGCATTCATCCGTCCAAATGCACTCCACCCTAATTTCATACGTCTCTTTATCTCTTCATTTTTACTACCAGACATGTCAATTATTTGACCTAAATATAAATAACTATTTACTACTTCTACTGGTTTATCATCTAAGGGGATGCTATCAGGCATGCAATAACTATTGAACATTAGTTTAGTCTTATCTACGTTAATTTTTAATCCTACTTTTCTACTTTCCCTATCCAGCTGTGTTAGTCTGATAAGTAGGTCAGCTGAATCGCGAGCTACTAAAACTATATCGTCTGCGAACCGAAGGTGACTCAAAAAGCGACCATTGATGCTTACTCCGGCTGTATCCCAATCCAATTTCCTGAAAACTCCCTCAAGCACCGCATTGAATAACTTGGGCGAGATTGTATCTCCTTGTCTTACTCCTTTTCCTATGCTAAATCTATCTGTACCTGATAAAATTTTAACCGAAGCTGTGGCATTCTTATATATTGCAGCTAACAGTCCCACATAGGGTTCCGGCACTCCCTGTGTTTTTAGAGCGTTAAGTACTGCATTATGACTAACTGTATCGAAGGCTTTCTCATAATCGACGAAACCTAGGCACAATGGCCGTTGATATTCGTTGGCGCGCTCGATTAGTTCGCCAACTACTTGGAGGTGGTCCATTGTGCTGAAATTTGCCCTAAACCCTGCCTGCTCTATAGGTTGGTTCTCGTCGAGGATATTCTTCAGCCTTTCTGTAATAACCTTCGTGAAGAGCTTGTAGACCGCTGAAAGTAGACTAATGGGTCGGTAGTTCTTGATATCGCTTTTGTCGCCTTTTTTGTGTATTAAAATGATAGTTGCGTTATTCCATCCTTCTGGTATAGCTTGGTTCTGGATGCATTTGCTGAAAAGCCTAGCTAAGATATTAATTAGGGGGGGGCCGCCACATTTTAGTAAGTCAATGGGAATATTATCTTCCCCTGGGGTTTTACCATTCTTTGCAGTTTTTAGCGCGGCCTCTACTTCGCTAGGCAATACTGCAGGAACCCTTTGGCCGTGTGTCGATTCCAGAGTGGGGAATTGGCCGTTGTCGTTCTCGTATAGTTTTGCATAGAACGTGTAAACTCTGTCTATGATTTCTTCTCTATTCCTAATTATTACTCCGCTCTCTGATCTGATTGCGATCATTTGGTTTTTGCCTAAGAAAAGATCCTGTTTGCACTTTTTCAGGCTACGGTTATTCTTAATGGTATTTTCTATTAGCTTGCTATTAAAATCCCTGACATCCCTGACTATTCTCTTCTTAATTTCCTTATTTACTAGATTGTATTCTTGCTTATTATTATCCCTATCTAAATTCCTTTTATGCTTAATTAGGTTTTTTGTTTCCGCTGAAATTTTGCTTAATTTAATCTGTTTCCTGAATCCACCTAATTTCTTACCTGTTGAGGTTAGAACCGAACTAATTACAGTGTTCAATTCCTCGATGTCTGCTTCTGGGTTTAATTTCCCGTATCGATTTCCAAGTTCGAGTTCGAATTCCTTTTTCCTAGACCTTAGTTGAGCGAAATCTGGAGAGTTACTGCATCCTTTTATTAATTTCCTACGTTCGCAATTTATATTAATGGCCATCTTGGCACGGACTAATCTGTGATCGCTACCTATATCTACTTTACTTAAAACACTAACGTCTTTAACGGAGTGCAGGGCATTTGTTAGGATGAAATCGATCTCGTTTCTGTCTCCTTTAGGACTCTCCCAAGTCCACTTATTGTTGGTGTTTTTCCTGAAAAATGAATTAGTGATGAAGAGCCTGTTGTGTTCTGCGAATTCTATGAGGCGATCGCCTCTGTCGTTTCTTTGGCCGGTACCAAAATTGCCTACTGCTCTTTCTGTGTTTGCCTTTTGTCCTATTTTTGCGTTAAAGTCGCCCATGATTATTTTAAAGTGGTGGCGGCTATTATCGTATGCGCCCTGTAGTTTTTCGTAGAAGTCTTCTATTTCCTCGTCTGGGTGGCTAGATGTGGGGGCGTACACTTGGAAGATTTGACAAGTGTACCTGCTCGAGATTCTTAATACTACATAGCATATACGTTCCGATATGTCGTTTATTTCTATAATATTTCTTTCTATTCTCTTATTGATAAGAAACCCTACTCCTCCTATTCTACCATTTGGTAGCCCTCTCCAGTAGAGACAGTTACCACTTTTTAGGATTATTTGGTTTTCCTGTTTTCGTCTTACTTCGCTAAGTCCTACTAAATCCCATTTGATACTTTCTAGTTCATTCTCTAATGCAAGCACACTTCCTTCACTCGATAACGTTCTTACATTGTACGTGGCTAAATACAGGTTTCTATTAGCTAAGCTATCATCCATCGTCACTCTTACCTTGTTGGAGGTTTGGATATTATTTTTCTCGCATTTATCCAAGATGTGTTGAGAAAAAGGCGGTACTTGAGAGAGATTTCCATTCAAGGAGTGAGTTCTTACCGCCATAGACTCTTCTCTGTGGTCAGCTTTGACAGATAGTCATCCTAGGTATCACTTGGATCACTTATGAGTTATTACATGCCATTTAACAGGGTTACTTTGTAAGTGAAAGTAGTTAGTTATGATAATAATAGATTAGCAATTGTTATACTACTTTTTTACAGATCTTTTTTACAGATCTTTATCGTGAGACGCCTCTTTGGAGACAACGGATTTATATATGTGAGTGCGGTTTGCAATTTAATATTTTAATAATAACTTTAGTAAAGAATATAAAATTACACGAATTACTTTAATATAATTTAAATATGAAAAAGAACTGATAGACAGTTGGGAAACACCGTTTCTGTTTGCTATTATTCTATTAAGTAAAGTTCGTTAAAGATTTTTGGCTGGAAGCAATTATGTGGAAGATTTATTGCTTCTGTGGGACCGACTTGACTGGCGAAGGACCCTTTTTTTGTATTCAGGTAGGGAGATGTATCTCGTTTGACACCGATTTGACACAAAAATTAGCACAAAATTTTTCGAAATAACTGATATAAAACCGCTTTTTACGACCGATTTGCTGTTTATTTTTACACTTAAATTATACTAGGATGCAATTAGTAAAATAAGTGATTAGATGGTTAAGTTAAATTTCGTGCAATAGCCGGGTTTAAGCGAGTAATAGCGGGAAGAACGCAGAAGCACGTCTTCCCCGCATGACACGAAAGACCGAACTCCATATATATATATATATATATATATATATATATATATATATATATATATATATATATATATATATATATATATATATAAACACACATACATATGTACCTACACATATCTACTAGAAACACCCAGTGAAAGATGACTAACTTGGAAAATTCGAGGCTCAAATACAAGGTGGTGCAGCTTCGTGAAAAATTGTGGTAAAAGATGATTACATGCATCATACAAGTGAAAATGATTCAGTTTCAATTTGCATAAATAATTATTTCCTAATTTTATTTTATTTACATGCATACATATGTAGATCGTTAAACAATTTATAGAGTAATTTAACAGAGCATCATAGAGACATCTTCGGATAAATTTTTGAGAAATTTGCATTTTTTAATATACATAAATCGCCGAATTTTGAGATGCTGAAAAACTCAAAATTTTGGAGACATCTAAGGAAAAATTGCAGCGTTTTATAAATCATCAAATTCGAGATTCTGTTAACTCGAATTTTGCGAGAAATAGGACAGGGTTGCCAATTTGTTAGAAACATTTTAATGAAATCAGATAAATTAGCAAACTCTGATAGGAAACGACCGACCTACGAGTCACATATCAAAGGTCTGGCCAGCAGCACAGCCAAGGATTGAACCCGTGAGCACACAATTGAAAGCATTACCATTGATCTCTATGCTGCTGGTTGCAAATAACCAATAAACAAAGTGAGTTTACGTAAATATGAAGGTGCTGTAAATCGTATTGTAAATGTATTAATATAAATGTGTTCTTTTCAGTCTAAATACTACCTAAAATATAATTAAAAGTTTCATTCTGTAGATGTGGTACTATAATTTGAATTTTGGGTGTAGTTTATGCGGAAAATTCAGACACATACTTCCTGCGAAGTGAAAATTTTACGTCATGACTTTATACATTTTTTAATACATATCTTAGAGGTGTTTAGGATTATGTTGATCTGTCTTTGAAATTACTAAATTAAAAATATAGCAAGAGCGTTTGGATGACAATGGTCAGGTATTGGGAAACGACGAGCCAACGACCCCCCTGAACAAAAATGAAGATCGTCGATCCATTCGATCTGGTAGGACACTGAACAAAGAGCCAGTAATTAAAATGAGCTGGTCCCGTGTGGGGCCACATGTGGCGAAGACTTTTCTGCTCGTCATTGTCGTCTTCGCGGTTGTCCCTCTTCGTTCTACGGCGATCTTCGAAAGCGTTGTCTCCTTCATCATCATTATGTCGATTCGTATACAATCGTATTGATCTAGATGCGAACGTTCTCAAACTGTGCGCCTGCAATCTAAGCCTAACCATGCCGAATCCCTTAAACGCCAAATCTCAACAATTTAGATTTTTCCATCTAAAAATAAATCTAGAGTGATGTCATGCACACTTTTTTCTATTCATTAGCGTGTCACGTTCGGGATCAGATCAACTATGCGAATCGTATCTTTTGTCTTGCCGTCTTCCGTTATTCTTGACTGACTACTACACGTACATATGTATTATTCAATGAAGATGAACCATAACTGTTCGAAACAAAAACGCAATACAGTTCTCTATGACGACAATGAATTTTTTTTCATAGAGGCGAATCGTGAACCGATGATTAATCTGACATTTATCGAATATATGTAATTATTATCGGCATATTTAAATTAGGCGCTAGTTTTTTTGTATTTACCGTTGAGATTATTGTGTCGAAAAGCGGTCATGATTCATTCTTAATCGATTTTTAAATAGTGTCCTGCCATCGTTCTTCAGTGGAGAAATTCTGTTGAGATTTGGACTCTAGATTTTTTAATTCTTACAATCAAAATCTCATTATCCTATCGATGGTTCTAAGGTGGTCACCCCGGTACGTTGGCTGACGTCCCTTATGTCGTGTAATGAGGCCAACCCGATGGAAGAGATGTCGATAGTCGAGATCGAGACGTTTATATTTGCATAAAAGCCACCTTTGGTTTCGTCTATTAAAAGTGTTGGAATGGTCCATGGAATAAGCGAGGGGGCAGATTATCGCCCTCACGAGAGCTCCGCTTCAATTAAAACAAGTTTAACAGCGGCAGCAGCAGTGGTCGTTGATGACTGCTGCTGACCAGAAGTGCTCCGGAATGTATCGTCTCGACCGGCAGAACTTTACTGTATAATGAAACCCGAACCGCGAAACGATTAATCGCCAATAAGACCGTGGGACCCACTGATTCCATATGTGTAAGGAAAGCTATTTATAAATATACATTTACATACATACATATATTTGAAGCTTTTTCATAAAGAGGAATAGATAGTGGTGACGAAAATTAACCCAATGTAATCTTTTGTAAGGTTGCTATGTCTGATAAACTTGATAACTTCTTTCGATAGTTGGAAAAGTTAAAAGAAAATGTGTTTGAGAAAATTGTACTGAGCTTATCACTATTTTATTAGTTCTATATAGATTATGAAACATTGACTTCATAAATCTACACCAATTTCTAAGATTTTTCTGCTGTGAGATTATCTTTCCACTTATTGAATTCAATTCTCTCGATAAATTATGTAAAAATCATTTCAAGAAAAGGTTTTCCAACGAACACTGCAATCATTGCAATTTTATAATACATACCTAGATCCAATTTTACAGTACGTGAAATAGTAATCTTATATTATTAAATAACAATTTATTATATAAGCTAAGAAGTAAATAAATTTATGAACTTTCTCTTTCTGGGGTGAAACAAAGATAAGAAAACATCTATCAATAAACAGTTAATGTTACTGCAAAATGTAGACAAATCAAATCAATACTTCTATGTACGGTCGATTATTCAATAGAATTTACGCGCGATGGTTCCAAGAATTTGAATACAATGACAAATCCTTAATTTGATTGCGACAATTTTTTTTTATGTCAATCAATCATGCACACCCGTCTTAACAGATTTTTCCAAAGTGACGAGTATCGTATACAGATTAAGAATTATTTATATATATTTATTTACAAGATGCTACATAAAGTCCAATGCACTCAAAGAAGTATGGAACGCTGTATGCTTGGCATAATGAGGAAAGATAGGAAAAGGAATACGTGAGCGTGAAGTATGACATGAGTATTGCATATAGTGAAATGGGATAGAGTGAAAGAGATTGAAATGGCAATGGGTGGACCACGTTGCTAGAAGAATGGACGAAAGGTGGACAAAGGAAGTACTAGAATGGTACCCGAGAGTATGCAAAATGGTAAAAGGAAGACCACAGGGAAGATAGGTAGACGAAACACGGAAAATGTGTGGAGTGAGATGGATGAGAGTTGCGCAAAATAGAGACAAATGGAAGCATGTTAGTGAGGCCTTCATCCAGCAGTGGATGGTGAGACGCTGTAGATGACAATGATGATGATATGTATTTACATTAAACACAACATACATACATATATGGTCAAACATTGTACAGAAATATTGCAATTATGTATTATTATACAAAGCAAAAACAAACATCGATCCACGGACAAATCTGCAGCATTTATACAAATAAGCGAAATTCGGGATGCTGACTTTTTGCGAGAAAATGGGTAAAGGTAAATATATAAACAAATACTACAATATATTCAATCGACGTTATTTCAATTGAGTTTTTAAATACGCAATGTCGAAACCCTTTCGAAGCATGCATTGTATCGAAGTTCAACTTTTAATTATGAAGATCGCTTTATCAATACAAGTTAAATCAATCTTTCGAAAGGCATCAACATATATGTACATATATCCGATTCGACTTTACATGTTTTTGAATGGCGAGCTTGCTCTTTAAACGTCGACTAATGAAGGCGACCGCCCGAATGAACGTTCATAAATAAGAGCGAAACGAAAATAATAATAAAAAAGGACAGGTATAAAATAAAGACGGGGTCCCCACAATAGGGGAGGGAATCGCGAGCATGTGACATTGGGCAAAGCAACGGACAAGACAATGGGCGAAACGAGACAAGCCGAGAGCGCACGGGCTATACAAGAGAGAATCCAATGCCGAGGCGAAACGGGAGCCACCACCTTGTTCTACACATCCGTTTATATTCATTGGTGCCGCCCTATATCCATCCGGTGGTAATCGAATTGGCACCAATTAACCCTGAGGAGGGCGCCGAAGAAGCCGCGAGCTTCGTTAGCCTCAACACTCAACAACTTAAAAGAGCGCCGCTGCTATCCGTCACTGGCGTGGAAAATAGCAGGGAAAATTATGGCCAGACTTGCCGATTCAGATGCAGCAGTTAAAATAATTAAAATGGAATAAATGTGACGCGGGTGCTAATTGCTTCGGTCCTTCTGCGTTGATAAAAACATCCTACTTAGTAAAGCATTGAGCTGCGAACTGAAGCTGTTCAATATTGGTCGATAAGCTTGAAAGGGTTCGATGATTTTAAATACATTTAACCATAACCTACTACATTAAGACTGACAGTTCAAATTTCACAATCTTATCTTAAGTGTTGTGAAGGTTAAAATATTTGCTTTCACAAAGGTTTCACAAAATCTTATTACTTCCTTATACGTACATACAACGAATCATTTATGACCCATCAAATACGCAATACAATCTTTTCATCAATCCGAGTTTAGATTATATGTATGTATTACAATAAGATTTTTATAGCGCATTAATAACTAAATAAAAAATATAATATATTATTGCAATGCTACAATGGATTCGTGAAGCTCTTAAAAGATGAAATTAATTATTTTAATACATACATGCTTAATCAGCTGAAATATTAAAGCGATTTAAAATTACTCATCCATGCATTAGTTCAATTATAAATAAACAATAGTATAATTTTGTACAGGTAATAAACACTGAGGCAGTGGTCTTGCTATTTTGAGCATTTATATAAATTACAATTGAATAAATTTAAACAGTGAGTAAACCATTCATCATCCACTGCTGGATGAAAGCCTCTCCAAAGCACTTCCGTTTTGGACAACTTTCATCTATTTTTCTAATTTATTTGTCTACCCATTTTCTTTGCTGCTTTCCTTTCAGCCTTTTACATTCTCTCGGGTACCATTTGAGTACTTTTGTCCCCTTTCGTCATTTTTTCTTACTACGTGTCCCTCCCATTGCCATTGCAATCTCTTCACTCTCTCCCCTATATCCACTACCCTTGTCATACTTCTCACAAACGTATTCCGAAAAAAACTGATAATACGGATCTTGACATCTTTAATAAGACTTATTACCTCTTTACGTAAATCACTAAATATAATGTGTTGCGATTAACAATATTTGAAAAAACATCGGTGGCTTGTAATACATTTATTCTGCTTTTACAATATTATACGCATATCGAATTAAGAGAAGTGATAACAATTTGTGAATAAGGTCAAACAGAAAAGGTGTTTTTAGAACTGAAAATTGGACTTTCGCCACTTTAAAATATAACGGCTCGTATGTCTAAATATTTGAAATTGAAAATTGATTGATTCGTATGTATTAATTATTAATTAAATAACTATAGACTTGCAACTGGTTATTTTATTTTATTTTTTTACATATGTATATACCAGGAAGACCTTACAGGTAACCCCAATGCGCCTTCTTGGCCAATTACAAACATTGCAGCATTTTTTTTATTATACAAGTCACTGAATTACGAGACACTGAAAAACTCGCAAATTAACGAGACATCTATAAATTGTACATTAATCAATCTTAAATAGTGTTGACATAGTAGGTAGGAAGGATATTTAGCCAATTTTACCGGGAACCGTTTCAATAATGAAATCAAAGAAAATTGGCAAACTCTGATGGGAAACGATCGACCTGGAGTCACAAATATCCAGGTCTGACCAGCAGCACTACAGATACCCGGCGCCTCTCGACGCTAAGCAGAAGCTTAACGACCGAGCTATGCTGCTGGCTTATTTAAAAAATCTACAATTTTCATCGCTGGAAAATTCTTTTATGAGAAGGTTTTTCATACTGTTATTAGACATGCATACACATGTACAGATATTATAAGTGTATGTGAATAAAATTCTACATATATCAAATTAGACGAGGGAGGGTTCATTCGACCTGAAAATATCGGATAGTGATCGATTTGACAGAAATCGCTTCATCGACTTGTCACCGTTAACAGCTCTGCGTAGGATTATTATAATCGGATCGGAATTTGAACCCGCGATCATGCGGTCCATAAATTTTTATTAACTCGACTCGTAAATCTTGTATTTGGGGATGGCGCGGATTAAGCCTCTCACACACACGCGCGTAAACACACGCACAATAAATTCCGAATCGGATACATTTATAATACTCGTATATGCACCTACGAACGTGTACGGGGGTGTTGAGCGAACGACACGACTTCCACAAGTGACTCTGCCACAATGTACGATTTATTTAATTCGCACACGTAGGTATAATACATACGCGCGCGCGAAAAAAATCCGAGGGGTCATGGCCGTTATTTGGACGTTCGATAATCGACATTTGCAATTTGTCAGTTTTTTCGCAGACGTACGTACTTTCGTTGTGGCGCACCATCGATACTCGTCACACATTGTACATGTACGAGTTTAATTATTCAATTGTTATGCGTAATTATTTCCTTTATGAAATTCTCTGAAATGACCATTATATCTGATGGAGCGAGCCGGCTAGGGAAGGACTCTATAATAATTATGGCGACCGAGAAAAAAATGTAATTAAATTTTAATACTCGGCTGCAGGTTGGATAACGGCCGTTAATGTTATATGCGGACACAAATAAAATCGATCTAATCGTTGTAAATTGTTATATTTGTCGGTATACACACCTCTTTATGTACGCTCGAATCAGACGTATACGAGCATTTTTTTTTTTGCACTTGATTATTTCGCCGTTTTTTTCATCCTTTATTATTTCTCAGTCGTTTCGCTGTGAGCATAGCTATCGATTTTAATTTATTTTAACGTCCTCAAAGGAAGGACAAGGCATGGCTTATCGAGTCAGATGCGATTCACAAAAAAAATCAATTAATTTTAATTGACGAAGTGTTTGCGCATTCAATCATCAGCGTCGTTTCACGCGCCCGTAAATGCATCTCGATCGATTTCGGTTCAAAAAAAAAAAATAAACGCGACACATTTTAACTGAAAAGAAAATCATTTCCATACATTCAGATACGCACTGAAAACGTGCATTGCATAAAAATTAACAAAATGGTAGTTGAAAGCTTTTGCGAATGTGATGCGGGTCTAAACGCGCGCGGCTGAAATTTATGTCGCCGTTTAAAAGCTCTTTCGGTGATTTTGCTCAATGTAAAATAATGAAAAAAAAAAGAAGATCAGTATGCGAATTCGTATTAAGCGGGGATTTTTGGGTTCAATTAAACGTATTCCTACGCAAAAATCTCCAAGAGAACGAGCAGTCGTTGTCTTCTCTTTAACGAAGAGGTCCGCCCGGTAAGCTATTGCTTCGAACCGAATCAAAAGAGGTCCATTGGCCGCGAACTGGGGTGACCAAAACGTGACAATTTTTCACGATGGTTTTTATAAGGGAACCATTGCTTAGTTGAGTTTCTGAGGAACCTTTAAGCGTACCGGAATTTATTTTATTTTAAAATTGACGATTATGCTATGAATACGTAATAATACTATAATACGTCGCCAAAATTATATTTGAGTGAATGCAAGCAATATATAATATATATGTACATATACATGTAAGGATTTTTTTTGTGTGCATACATACATATGTTTGTACATAGATGTAGATATTTATAAAAAATCTGATATAAGAAGCGTATTTGTAAATGAAGTCAGACAGTCTGATAGTTATAAAAAGCTATAATAACTATTATAAATATCTACTAAGCAATTTTAGATTCAAAGAATATGAATATGCTTTTCATATGTATGTAATTTGTTCCTGATTATTTCAAAATATAGTTCTGAACTATTTTTACCATGCACAACAAATGTATAAAGTAATCGAAATATCTCATTTTAATTTCACATATATACATACATGTTCATATACATATACCAGGAAGGCCTAATAGGTAAACCCCAATTCGCCTTCCTAGCCAATTACAAACATTGCAGCATTTTTATTGCATAAATTGCAGAATTTAAAGATAATAATCAAAATTAACAAAACTATGGTTTTAAACTTGTACATATTTTTTTTTGTAAACAAATCATATTAAAATAGTGGTGTCATAGTGGGTAGGCTGGTTTTTGTAGCCAATTTAATGGAGGAACCGTTTCAACAATGAAATCTGATAAATGGGGAAACTCTGATAGGAAACGATCAACTTGGAGTGACAAATATCCAAGTTTTACTGAAGATTAGCACGGGATCAAACCCGATAGCCTATCGGTGTTAAATATAAACGGAACCACTGAGCCATACTGATGGCTGAGCATACATGCATACATGCAGGGTATGCAGGTATGCTTACCCTGGCTGTAAATATTTTTAAAATGAACGAAAACGGGAATCATAGCAATGTTGTAAGGGATCACGCGATCAAACCATAAACGCAACCACCAAGCCATGCTGCTTTTCAGAGTAGTAACAATCTCAAAGCTTTCAATATAATCAATTAAAGAGAAGTTGAATATTCAAATTGAATTTTGAGGACTGGCGGTCATTGAATGTGATAGATAGATGGAAAAACGTAAAGGAGGTTTGTAAAAATTGGACCTGACATATGTACGTTAAACCTGTAGAAACAAAGTTCTGAGGGGTTGGTTGAAAATTTTTATATATGTATATCTTATATTTTATATATCTCTCTAACATTCTATGGACAATGACAAAATCAGAATAAGTAGGTTGTTGTAAAGAAAACTGTTGTGGATTTATCAATTAGTTCTCTCATGTTGGCTTATCTCTGGATTTGACACACACGTGCTTCTCTCTCCGGATGTTCCCGGCTGGAATGTACCTATTGATGGTCACCCTAGTCTTTAAGAGGGCTTGGACCCGCTGCGCACTCTGGCCAGAATATTTCTGTCGAAAAGCTGCTATTGTATTCGAAATTCATTGCTGTGTAGGGCTCGCCGGTCCGGGCATAAACTGCAGCTCGACCGAGCGCAGCGGTACAAAGTGGGTCGGTGGTGACATCCCGTGCCGAAGACAATATTTTTCAACATTTTCGTTTCGGGAGAGGGAGAAGGAGATAAAAAAGCGGAGGAAAATCGTCTTAAAGATCGCTAATTTGCATTCGAAATACATATGTGCCGCGCGTCGTATGCCACGTCTATATCAATTACATATCACATATTTTTAGATAACACATCTCGCGTTGACTCAAACATACTTATGTTAAAATATAATAATACAAACAGCCATATAGACGAAGCTTTCGAGTGCTCAAAATATTAATTATGTGCAAATATTTTTGTAAGCATTTAAATACGCTGGAAAAACTACTCAAATTGAAATATTTCAATTAATTTAAATCTAACAAAAAATACGAATGATTTTACTGAACGATTAAACTTCGGCAAACTTTTCTGGTTATTATTGTTTTAATTTTATATTATAACATTAAATATTTAAAGAGTAGTATCATTTGATATCGTTAAAAAATACCTTTCAACGAAAATATGCAGGCACAATATACGCAATCAAAGTTTTTCATGCAATCAATATACGCAATCAATCAAAGTTTTTCATGAAGCATAAATGTATCTATTATATTAAACTTTTAATAGTGTATTAAAATATTTATAGTCACATATAAAATATCTGAATACCATTGTAAAACATTTCATGATAATTTTACGTAAAAAAATATT
Source organism: Arctopsyche grandis (assembly GCF_051622035.1). NCBI lineage: Eukaryota > Metazoa > Arthropoda > Insecta > Trichoptera > Hydropsychidae > Arctopsyche > Arctopsyche grandis. The sequence goes on from NC_135359.1 coordinate 9,046,622, forward strand.
TTAAAACTAAAAAAACCGGCGTATAACGATTGAACAAAAATAATTAGATAGTTTCAAATTTTTAAAATTATATAAATGAAATATATAATATTATAAATGGGCCTGAAAATACATACTATGGAGTTTAATAAAATTTTTGCATATAATATTTCGTGCCTATTTTGGGTGTTACAGGGTTGAGAGTGGGGAGTGTTGCGTCGGGTCCGGTGCTCTCGCTAAGTGCACCCGACATAAATGTATGCGAGTGACGGTGGTGTTAATAAAGCCTCGTCGTAATTGCCATGATGCTGATGGGGGGCTAATATCCTGAAGGGGCCGCCGGGGCCCCCATAAACATGATGGAGAGCCTCCCGGGAGACCGCGGCAGGATTTGTGACCCGGCCGGCGCGAGTTCGCACGCAATCCCAACGCGACGAAAACGACCCATTTGTTGAACACACAAAGGAAATACATGAGATCCTTTTTTTATACCAATCCTCGATGTGGCAAATTTTAAATCGATTCGCAGCATTGTAACGCGAGCTTTTATGCCCGTAGATAAGGAAGCTTGCGCATCGACGATCAATAGCTCGAATTGTTGATAGGTATGTACATATGTACGTACATAAACTTTAATGCAGAGAAAACGTCACGCTACGGTGATTTCGGTGAAACAATAGTATTGTCAGAGGTTGCTATTATTTTGTAAAAATTACTAAACAACAACATATGCCAAGCCGAGAAAAAAAATTGAGGTGTTATCAATTTTTTTAAAGCGAAAAAATCGTATACCTTCTGAGAATTCATATTAAATAATAACTAAGTAATAATTATAGTCGCATTGTTCTGAAGGTTAATAAAAATGATTTAAAAAAAACCTTTGTAAAAAGAGCTCTCGACGCGTTTTATTTTACATACACTTAAATTACAATGCAAATGGCAGGAAAAGTGTGTACTGATTTGATTTGATTACAGTGACTAACACAGAGGTGTAAATTATTACATTCGTGTAGGCAAGTTTTGCTTTGACTACTTTATTGATCATTCTTTGACAACATGTAATGACTTTGTAAAATTGGGGAACTCCATCTCAATTGAATCAATCGATTAAATTTGTTAATACATCAATGAATTAATAGCTAATTGATAATAAGGAACATATCGCTCTTCAAATGAAAGTTAATTCATTTTGTGTTTAACAACTTGCAATACAACAATGAAAATTCAGTGCAGGGCTAATTTTCAACTATAAAGACAAAACGAGTAGGTACATACATTACAATAAAAAAAACACTTGCAATGATATTAAATGACTTTTCAGAGATCTCAAACATGATGCCTGATTAATTTTATTGAGTGTAATGTAATTAATAATATAAAGTTTATTTAAAAAAATCTAAGAAAATAATTAATAAAGCTATTGATGTAATATACCTATATAAATAACATTTTAAATTTGTTTCAATTTAGCTGGAATGATACGATTTATAAAAGAAACATCTATATATAATTAAGAAACTTGTTTTCAATTATTTTTATATTTTAGTTTCTTTAGAATGAAGTAATGTACCCACCTATGTATGTATATATTATTAGAGTTGTTTAGTAAAACTCGGTCGTTTAAGATTACATGTGATAAGTAGAGTTGGACGTCCATATTGGCATCAACAGATGTAAATATGTACAGTCGATGGATGGTTAATTTCTTTGAATCGATCAATTACATGGCAAACTTTAATGTCAGTGCTCGGAATCAAGTATACTACATTAAATTAAGTATGTACAATGGACAGAATTAGCATACAGTGTAGATTTGTATGAACAATGTGAAGTTAGTTCAATGGTTTTGGAGACAATTGGCATTGGTAGAATGGCAGACGGCCCTCACGAGTGGCCTCTGCGTTTTGGGTCTGTGCAGGCCGTTATCGTCCTCAACATCACTCCCTTCCCGACTGTTGTCGGCCGTCCAATTTATTACGTTGCCGAAAACCTGACGATCGACATCCCCCCTTCCCGTCTCGTCCTTCCTGCTTCCATTCCCTTCCATGTCACCCTGGTGCGATGGACGCGGCCGTCGTCGTCGTCGTCTTCGACGACGACTACTGCCGGATCACGTTGCCAGGCCCGGTCGGCAGCGACATTCGAAAACCGCAATACTCCCAAAACACTCCCAATACATCGGTGTGTGCGCTTCTCAAATAACTTCAAACTCCTCGTGGGAAGGGGAGAGAGTGCCGCTCCTCGTGAGAAATTTTTAAGTGTCCTTCAACGCAACTTTCAATGACAACCCCTATACACACAATTAGACCAAATCAAATCCAACCAACAAACATTCAAACTAATTTAATCATTTTATAAGTTAATAAGTGCATTTAATATGTATATTTGTATGTTGCAGTTGAGGTGTATCTTCCAGTTACAATATATTTTGACTAATTGGAATATAATCTGTCTAACGCACGTAAGTTGATTTATATGGGTAGTTACATTCCAAATGGTCAAAATATATTACAATTGAAAATAGAGTTCAACTATAAGTTTGTACCAAGTTAGATTTTCGAGAAAACGTCACTCAACTAGTAAATTAAGTTGGAAAGTCACATTTTCGTTTTGAACACATTCTTAGAGTTATCGTAATATGATATTCATTATCTTTATTCGTAATACTTAACGCCTTATTGAATTCTAATCTGTCATCTAATTCAGAACTGTCAAAACTCAACCGCAACTGGCGCATATTGTTAAAAGTGTATTTGCGCTTATAGAGATGTAATATAATTTGCTAGTTGAATTGCATTCGAATATGAATGATCTAAAACGCCAGTTGCAATATATTACAACTGAAAATACACTTCGACTGTAACATGTACAAAATTGTATCGAAATCACAAAAAAGCGACCACAATCAGTCATCGTAAATACAATGTAATTCGTACACGGAAAAATCGCATCAGAACATGAGCAAAAGGTATACAAATATGTATGTATTAAAAATGCAAATGTTGGCTCGTAAACTATACAGTTAAGTGTGTTGATGTTTTTAAAACATTCACCACCTCATTTAAATGACTCATTCACCTACGAAAGATGAGCCGAATCGATGAATCGACTTAATTAGGATGAGCAAGGATAAATGCGAACGTTACGTTAAAAAATGTAAAGTAATGAGAAAGGGACGCTGACGTTTTTTTCTTCATATATGTATACATATATGTGTATCTATATATATTTGGTCGATCGTTTATTTTATTTGTGCGCAACTGGTGGAGAAAAAATACATTTTTAATGGTGGTGCGGCGATCGATGACATTAACAAGTCGGCGACATTTTCAGCTTGACACATGCTGGTGCTCGGCCACCGAGAGTAAGCACGGACGGGCGACCGAGGGGCCGGTAAGTCTTTCTTTGTGTATTTGAGTGCTATTTGAATGCCGGTCCTCGGATCGCTCGCCAAAAACACAAGAGAGGACAAAATAAATTGTGGCGGGCGTGTATCCGGCCGAACCGCAGAGCTGCTCATTTGCGTAATGGGATTCACGATTCGACCGACGACGGATACACAGACGGACACAATTTTATCCAGAGGAACGTTCGATGGGATAAAAGTCCGCGGAGGAGAAGAATCGAAACTTTCGGCAGCCAGTTGTCAAGCGCGTCCAAAGTTCCATTTCGGGGAGCGGATGCGAGGAGGCTGCGACGAGCGGGGTAGCGCGAAACCCAAGCCCAAATAAAATGTGTTACATACTTTCAATAGAATCCTTGCTTAACATATCATCCATAACATTATATTGTAAATAATAGTATATTTTCCATGTAGCAGTAGCAATCACTTTTAAGCAATAACATGCCGATATAGGGTATTCTTAATATAAACAAAGTTCATAGATTCTAGATTTAATAAAAAGATTTAAAATTTTTAGCAACTTAATGCGTATTGTGTTTGATTAGACTAATAAGACTTTGTGTTGATTCAAGATAAATACAACGTAGGCAGATTTTGGATTGCGTAGCTCAAGTATTAACGTCTTTACAATACATACCTAAGTATATACAATGTAGGTACATACATATTATATATTGTGGTTTATATTTCAATCAAAGTGTGTACATTTAAGAATACAATATATGTACATATGTACAGTATATTAAAAAGTTGTAACATTTTTAATTAATAGTGGTGAAAAACCAAATGAGAATTGATAAAAAAAACTATATCAACGTCGTATCTTTCTTATTACGAAATTATATACTACTGATATTAATTGTAGATATTAAATTCAAGTAGTTTTAAATAGAAAATATTTTTTGATAGCACTAAAAGCACGCTGTCGACCTCTGGGGCACCCTTGATATATAATTCGTACGTATCTGTGTGATGTAAGATAATAGGTATTCATCAGATAAAACTTGTCGTGGTAGCAAAAAATCCGTAATTTACGTAAATTTGGCCACCGTCACATAATTCCATCGCCGTGTGAATCAATCGATCTCGCATTTTAATTAGTACAGTTAGTCGGAGAGGAAAAAAATATGTATATAAACACGTGTAGGTACATACGTAGTTCTATGCGCGTGCAATTAAAAGTAGTTTATAATATGTCGTTCGGAAGCTAACGAGACACTTTGTCGTCGAGATAAGTCGTAATTTTGTCATTACAAGGTTTATGTTTTAGTCGACAAGAAATACGCCACCGTTGCACAACGGCGGTGAAAACTCCTCTGTAGTACCTCAATATTTTATATATGCGTCACGTTTAAAGTAATCTCAATTTATTTACATGGAAGGGGGATTTAATTTTTAACACGCGCCGCTTAATATCGTGCTCCCTGGAATATAGTCGGTAGATTGGCTTCGATATTAATTTGTTCGCACGGAAATCGAACCTCGGCAGTTATTCACGGCCCATGAACGGTCGACACTGTTCATTTGACTTGGCACTGTTGACTGAATCGGCGTCAAAAAGAAAAACAACCAAAAAGTAAAACAGTGAAGAAATGTGACGAATCAGAGACATGAGCAAATGAAATCGGATACGCGAACGCAATAAAACGTAAGTAGATGTTACGCGCGTCAGAGACGTGTGGACGTTGAAAGCTCCGTCGACGTGCAAAATCACTCACTTGCGACTCCATTCAAGCTTTTTGCAGATTAAAGGCTCGTCGAGGCGTTTATATTCTCCGTATATTTAACCAACTTTTCATAAAAACGGCATAGAGGTACCAGCGACGATATTACCATACTAAGGTAAAGAGTATTTCATTCGAGATGAGTCTCTTATCGACTGTCTTTCCAGGTATTTGAACTTGAACAGGTATTTTCCATTTTAAAAATCATTATAAAATCACATTAGCTAAACAGTCTAGTCTAAATGGTTGCCACTTGTTGAGTCTTCAAATAAGCGTATGCGTGGGCTTCGGCAAAAATATACACTCAGGTATGAGATGTTATAGCACAAATTTTTCCAAGACAACGGCGGCAAGTTTTGTTTTTTTTTTCCTTTTGATACTGTCGCTCGGTCTTTCTACTTTTGGCATTTCGAATAAAACTAAACCACTTGATTGATAATAATGAGATAAACGTTTAAAACGTCGCGTATAAATTTATATTTTATCGCGCCAATTAGTGCGAAATAACGTGTTGAAAAAAAAGCGAGCGTCCATTAAAAATTCTCGTGTACTACACAGATATATTACAAAATAAAATAGATGTTTACATTAAGATTGTATTGTACGATTATGAATGAAACCGTCATCGTATGTCGTCGTGGTTCGAAGCATTGGATTCGTTTTTAATGAAAATGATCAAAGCATTATATTATGCGAGACTATTCAAATAAGGATTTATTCACAACAACGAGTTATCGACCACTTTCTATATTAGAAACTATAATAATAATGAAATAACCATGCTGTAGGTAGTTATACGAAATATTAACATTGTGCCAAAGGTTATTAAATACACTATAAATTAATACGAATATTTCGAACCATAGAGAAATCAGAGAAAGCTTTCAAAATTAAACATTGGACATTTTTAATTAAAACTATGCATAAATTAAAACCATCGCGGAAGTTTAACACAATAATAATAGCAGCGTCGAGTTAAATTATATGTAACACGGAATATGAAATAGTGTTATTGGTCGGTGTTATCAATAAGTCACGACGACTGCGGAGGAAGTGAGTACGTTTTAATTACGACCGCGTAGGTTTACACGGTACGCATACACAGAGAGCGATCAAAACAAGCTGAAAAAGAGCGCAAGGGTACAATCATGCGAGTCGATTATCGATTTCGCATGTAATGTGATCTGGCCGAGTTTGGGCCCTTTTTATTATTTCGTGTTGGTCGTGCGCGCGCCGCCGCCATTGCAATAACAGGCAAGATCAATTCGAAATCAATTTATTTGTTGGTCGTACACGGATATCAATTCAGATTTTTAATTAACGTATCTTTTTCTCCGGGCGAGCGAACTATAATAAATTACAGGTGGGCGTACTACGGCCGATCGTTCGGCGAGGAGCGGACCGCGATGGCCACTCGGCCACAGCCCCAACCAAACTTTAACCCTTTAGATGACGAGCCACCAAATTTAATTATACCCAAATAAATTCATCCCTGAACTAGTTAGGGAATTCCCTAATATATATGACATCACTCGGTAACTACCATTGGAAACGTAAAATGATACAACCATTCAATATTTATAAACCGCATAGAGTATTTTCGCTTTGTAGAAAGTTTATGCAAAACCACTACTAAACGAAGTATATACGAATGTTTGTTTTCTTATAATAATATGTATACCCATCGAAAAACGTGAAGATGTGTTTATCAAATTTATACTTTTTAAATCTCTTTTGAATGTGTATGTTTGCAAAAACCTGAAATCAGAGCTTTGAGCTTGATGTGAGGAATAATTTTAAATCTTTTACACGAAATCCAACATAGTTATCTATTATCGTTTTTACTTTATCTACATATGTATGTACGTAGTAAAAATAGATAATTTTTTACAGATTTTTGACTTTTGCAATCTTTAACTCAAAATCTAGTATTACCGTGACAAAAATGAGTAAAAAAATCAATATTCGAATGTTTTTTGGATGTAGTGTGTAAAAAAAATAAAGTGTATTTTTGACTAAATAATTAATTATACGTATTTTAAAGCAATATATAAACGACACGATCAATATAAAAAAACACCTGACTATACATTTTAATATTCACTGTTGGCACAAAAATACTAGATTTTGATTTAAAGACTGCAAAAGCCAAAAATCTGTCAAAATTGCGCATTTTTTAAAACGTTCATATCTCATAAACGAGACGAGACCAACAAAAACTATTGTCATATTCGAATTTAATAGGTCAAATTTTATTAAAGATTGATTAGTTTTTGCCCTGGTAAGTAAAAAATGTGATTTTTTTGTTGTTCAGTATAATCAAAACTATAGTATTAACAACTTGCACTGTGTAAAAGAAAGCTTTGCAAAATTTTAATACTTTTAAACGATAAGCGTTGTACGATATTATATTGTATTTATATTTATACGATATGTCATATTACATCAAAGATATGTTTGTAAGTACAATTCAATTAAAATAAGTACAATGGATTCTAAATTTTCTGTGACCGATCAAATATACGGATAGCAAGTTCTTTCACTAGATTTTCGCCATATTTATTTTTAGTAAGAATAGTAAACTCACCTAAATTAGTACTGGTAGCTTTGACACCGCCAACGAGCGTTCCCTGTTTGACATCCTCGCGCACTTTGAATTGGTACCGTGGCCACTCGAAGATCGGCGGCCTTTGAGCCGAATCCACAACACTCACAAACACTTGCGCGTCATCTTCCGATCGCAAACCACCTCCGTCCGTCGCCGAGATGTTCAATTGATGAAAGGGTTGCGACCTGGCAGACAGCGAACCTGGCCTGCTGACGAAAAGCTCTCCGGTGGTACGATCGATGCGGAAGACTCCATCCTTGTTCCCAGAGACGAGCCGAAAAGCAACGGATCCGAGCCGACCGGAATCGGCATCGGAAGCTGCAACGGCCAATACCGGGGATGCTGAAGATCCGGCACCTTCTCGTAATGAAACGTTGTATTCGCGAGGATAGAAGACGGGTCTATTATCATTCACGTCTGTCAGCTGGATCTTTACCATTGCCGTCGTCGATAGACCACCTGTAATAAAATATAAACTGGTTAAAATTTTGATCGTAATTCAAATTAAATTTAGGGAAAGGATAAAAGAAATATGTAACTATTAGTAGATATTATAAAGACTCTACGTAAGACTCATCTCATAGGTATTATTTACTGCGTTTAAATAATATATAAATTTGATCAGTGTTTGAATGAGATTTTTGCGACTTGATTTGAAGTAATACTATTACTACACCATGGCTAGGTTTTATTATGTTTTTAAGAGATTGAAGCTATGATCAAAATGTCGGCATCGACCTTTCAATTAGTAGTAAAAATTATTTTTTAGTATTTATTTAGGTGTGGTTTTATCTTTGCTTGGATTGTTAACAGATTTCGAATATTTTTGGCACCAGTACAACACTCAAAGAAAATTCAAAAGTTGATTTCAAAGTATTGAAAGAGAGCTGAACGCGCGGTGAGCAGCGAAACCTTAGTTGGAGCGAGATTCCACTGGTTCTGATTTATGTGCCAGTCGCGACGTGAGCGACACATTTCGCCACCAGGACCGGATCCGGACACATTTTTTCCACCAAATATATATTATAACAAAAAAACCAATAATAATCTACCATCTGAATTTTTATTACAATTTCCACCACCGTGCGTTTTCTCAAATCACATTTTTTTTTCACCCGACTCCACACGCTACGAAAAAAGCGGGAATCAAAAATAGTAGTTGACATTTCTCACTCGATAAATCAACAAAGGTAGGTGGGAAGAAGGTGGCTGGTAGGTGGTGAGTGCTCGGCCAGCCACGAGAATGGGACGACGAGGAAGAGGACAGGAATGTGTCGCTGTATTTATGAAGTTATCTGGCATCGTGCAAGAGAGAAGGAATGTCGTACTGAAGGGGTGGTGAAAGAGGGACAGGAGCATCGGGGTCGCACCAGAAGACGATCTCTCACGACAATCGTGACAGAACGACCGCGAAATCATATATAGGTATGTTTCCGTATCGGTATATAGAGAGGTTCGCATACAACAGGGTGTTCAATTCCTAACGATGCACTATCAAACATTGTTATCTACTCACAGTGCGTCAAAATTGTGAGTAGATAACACTCAAATAAAAATCAAAAATGCATCTTTAATTACTTTACGATTTCTGTTAAGATATTATATGTATACGAATACAATAGAAAAGCCCTCTGTGGTTGTATCGGTTTGATAGTTTAATAGAATTTAATTGAATCGGACGTTTACAAAGACGTGTGCGCATCTCGGGACAAATTCCTGTTGTTCTACTGCGATTGAGACGTACACGCAGATATGGAGAGGAAAATCGTGACTGTTTGTCTGTTTGAGGGAGTCTCTAGCCGTGTCAAGAAGTATGCAAATGTTCGAACATAAAACGGACATAAGAAATAAGTGCGGCCGAATAAAAGAGGATGACCGTAAATCACGCGGAAGACCAAGTTATACGGCGACTCGGTACAAATCGGACAAAAACCATATTTGTTTTGTTTTCTTATCGCACATAAAAGCAACAAAGTTCTTACACGCTGCCGTATTATATCCGTGTTTATTTTATACAGGTATTAAAAATATATAAAAAATCAAAAAGACACAGGAGGGGGCAAAAAACTACGACTACCAATCTTCGCATTTCTAAAAACGATAAAAGCCATTGACAAGCGCAATAAAAATTTGACCGCTATAAAATAGAAATGAGATGTCGCTCTTACTGCCGGTCGATACATGTGTGAATAGGATTATTTCTGTTTTATGCGATTTTATCGTAACATAAGACTGCTTTGTCTTTTTTTTTGAACGAAGTTTCCGAATGCGGCTACTACGTTATTTAAAAAAAAATCACAACGAAAAAAATTACTAATGTGGAAATTTTAAGAATTTACAAGCTATCATTTGAAAATTTCCTATAAATATTTCGATAGTGAATAAATTTCTTGTACCAAAATTTCCAATCGATTGCATCATAAATGCGACGCCATTAATCTACATAGTATATGTAACGCGAAATCATACATAGTATATGTAATACTATGTAGATATACATACATATATACTTACGATTCAAAATAATTCCCAAAAAAAACTTTTTATCTATTTATGATTATTTTGAAGACACATTGAAAAAGATGTCTCATAATTTTTTTATGTGATTCTAAGAAATTCATTACTGACGCGATTTCAAACTAAGATTTTTTAAAATATTATATAATTTCAAAAGTTCATGCCCGATTTTTAAACATAGTGTAACGTTTTTTAATGGAAATCGGTCACGAATGTTTGCAATCATCTCATATATTAACGACTAAACCAGCGATTTTCAAACTGGCAGGCGCTGACTAGTACGAAAGGGGAGGTGCGAAAAGTAGGTTAGTATACATACTTATAAACAAACTTTCACAAAATTACATTAAAATCTGTTCCTGAAACGCATGGAATTTTTGATAAAAGAAAGTCGCAAGAGAAAATTAGCTAAAAATGAAGATACTGACTGTAAGAAGTAAATATATACATATCTAGTACTAGGGATATAGGGGAACAAGTAAGTAGAAATATCAAGACAAGAAAATACGATTCATCCTATTCACAATTGCAATCCAACATATTCAAAATGCAACTAAAATGCATCCAACATAGTTAAGAAAAAGAAAATTAGATGAGTTTAATAAACAGAAGCAAACGTTCAAGAAAAGAGTTTCTGTTCCATCAAATGCATTGCTAACATCGTACAAATTTTCTTATCGAACCTCAAATTGTAAAAAACACAAAAAATAAGAGAGACACTAGTTGTGTCAGCAGCTATTGATATGGTTGAAATAATGTTCTGCAAATCATATGCGAAATATCTACGTTTGTTGTTAGTAAAGTTGAAAGAAGAATTTTATTTTTCTGTAAATTATATTTGTATTTTTTGAATTAATACATTTTTATCATTTAAAAATGCGTTTCCATTTGTTAGGGGGGGAGGCATCTAGATTATATTTTTTCAAAAAGGAGGCCTAGCTTAGTAGAAATAAGTTTGGAAATCAATGGACTAAACAATAACATTTTTTTAAATTTAATAATAAAAAAAATAAATAAAACAAGGATACAAACCTCTATCAGTAGCGATTACAGGAAATTCGTAGACATTTCGCGTTTCGTAATCCAACTCGCTAGCAATGCAGATTTCACCGCTTCCGGATTTGATCTCGAACTCGTTCAACTTTCCGAAGCCTTCGCCAAGAGTGTAGTTGACCATTGCATTGACACCGCAATCTGGATCAGTCGCCGACACCTGTAATTCAACAATAACAAAAAAAAAAAGATTAATAACAATGACAAAATATTTGAATGACTCGTCTTTCAGAGATGTACGAAAAAGTAACACCACATTACAAATAACGAATTTCATTTATCGCGCTCGGCTATAATGAGATTATACAATGCGCGTATAATATAATATACACCGACAAAACAATGACAATGCAAAGTTCAACACGAGGTGGGTGTTTGACTATTCTATTGCTCAACGATTGAGACCTTGTATCGTTGCGAGGCTGTGTGTACCATTAGATAAATGCTCCACGCTTTATCGGCTCTCAACTGATGAGCTATGTTATACAAGACCGTAAATACGATTCTGTACACACACACGTGTATAACAAATGCCCGATAAATTACGTTCATGAATGCGAGTATAATATTCATACGATTTCAGCTTATTCGAATTTTCGTCTCGCATGTAAAATAAATATTTACGGTCGAATGATGCGCGTCAGTTTCTCCACAACACGTACCGATATGTTTAATCAAGCGAATGGTGATTTTATATCATATTTCATATTTTCTAAGTGAGTTTTAAGTTGTTTATTCAATAGTGTGTCCGTGTAATATGGACGCACAAAAAAAATTATTCAAATGAGAGGATGTGTATTGTAATGGGTCTTTTTTTTTTGTAAGGAGTGATATATCTCCTTGTATCATTGTAATCGTCGTTGTAATGCTGCGTTAATCCTCAATACGCGTCGTACGAAAGTGTTGTCGAAGCTTTGCAAGAAGATGGACGCCCAGTGGCGGAGGCTGCGCCCCCCTGGGGAGCTCCTCCCTTGCAAAACAAAATTAAAAAGGATTCAAGATGTTATATCCACTGCTTTAATTGCATTATTGATTTAATTAAAAATATTTATTTGCACTTGAGTAACTATTTATCCCAAATGATCATAGTATTTTTATGGTCGAGCTTACAATTCTTCCTTTGACTAATTGTAATACATATCTATCTTAAGATAAGTAAGAAGTAGATATCTTTAAAAAAACTTCCACAATCGAATGATCATTCGGAAACAATTTAACTGTAAAAATACTTACAAAATGAATTAATAAATATTTTTAACAAAAAAAATCTACTATTTTTAAACTACATATAAAAATTATTGCATGACATTCAATTGATTTCAACCTAATTTTTTCTCGGTTTATAGTTAGATAAACAAACATAAAGATAGCTTAATAGTTTATTGTTATTTCCTAGTACATATATGTAGCAAGCAGTATGGCTCGGTGGTTGCATTTATGTTTAGCACCGAGAGATTATCGGGTTCGATCCCGTGCTAATCTTTAATGTTGCTGGTCAGCCTTAGATATTTGACTCTAAGTCGATGGATTCCTATCAGTTTGCTAATTTATCTGATTTCATTGTTGAAACGGTTCCTCTATCAAATTGGCAAAAACCATCCTACCCGCTATGTCACAAATATCTGAATTTGATTTATGTACAATATGTAAAAAATTATGTACAAGTCTAAATCCATATATGTCTCTATGGAGTAATTCATTGATTAATTAACTGCTTTTTTCGTGTTCCTTAGCCTCTCGAAATACAGCAATGTAATAAAAATTCTGTAATTAATTGTCTAGGAAGGCGATTGGGTTCACCTGTTAGGCATTTCTGGCATATATCTATGTATATAAAAAAATAAATAAATAAAATATGAACAGAATTTTATGTATTGATTTTCCGATTAAGCTCAAAAACCATTTCAACAAAACAAGTCAAAATCCAAGGCAATATTAACCAATATTATATGTAAAGTATCTATGAAAATCGCTTAAAAACTCAGTTCTCAGTTTAAGCATCTTCCTTTGAGCAATTTTATAGCATAACACTTACAGAACCAATGAAAATTAGCTAATTTAGAGCATGGGGGCGTTAGTTTAGCCACTGTCGGATCTCCCACGCATCGCCATGAACAAATACGTCATCGGACGACAACGTCAGCATTGTCGCCCCTATAATTTGTAACCACACAAGTACAAGCAAAAGGCTTGTCGCGAAGCAGTGTCGAGCGTTTAATTTGAATAATGAGCGATGCATAAAATTCTCATTTCGAAATGTGAGTGAATTTTGTGAGTTTTTGGCACACAACAGACGCCCCTGCCAGCGAACGCCCACTCGCCATTTGAATACAATCGCAGCATATTTGAAGGGTAGATGTGTACATAAATATATGCATGAAATATAAGTAGCCTCCAAGTTCTGGGAATCTCGGGCTAATTGCAGTCAGGATGCAACAATTTCTGGTAGCGGACACGGAATGTGATTGTACGTTGTGTTATGCACTAATCACCGTCGCTAGGATAACGCATTCATTACCCGGGTGTACTTTTTACGAGCTGCAATCAAAACTGCATTATATCGCCGGTGTCAATTAGAAATACATAAAAATACAAACGGGCCGTATAATCGCGATTCGTGTTGAAAAAACATTGCCCTTGTAATATGAACTTCTATACAGATTCTCATCTACACACATACATACATATGTATGTATGAATGCACGAAGCTTTGAAAGCCGAAGAAGATTTCACTGTTGCAATGTTGCAGTTTCTACTAAATGTTCCTACAAGAAAAAAATAAAATCTCATCAGTATTATAATGATGAGATTGGAATTTTTTATACGCATGCAAGTACATACAAGTGTTGATTAAGCGACTTTTGTTCAGCTGTATTATAAACTTGTAGTTACTTTTTAAATTTGTATATTTAGGGTAGCATATTTATATAATACTCAACAAATTCGAGATGATATAAACTGGAATTTGGGAGAAATAGGATAGGTTGCTTATTTGGTGGAAAAATTTCAACAATTAAATCAGATTAATTGGCAAACAAAGAGTCACATCCAAGGTCTTGTCATCAATACCGAGCCAGGGTATGAGCCCATGATCCCTCAGTTGAAAGCATTACGCACTAATCACTGAGATGTGTTGCTGGTTAAATATAAAAAAAAAACATCAACACACGGTTAAATCTTGATTTAACAAAATTATTTCGAAAAAAAAGCATCCATTTATGTGTGTGGCTGTTCATCAGTTATGCTTATATAAAATTGAGATTTAACTTAGCCGTATACGAGTTTTGGAAAGGATCAAATCTCTTGGAATATTTTTTCCTCGAGTCGGTAACGGTGGATAGTTCGACTAGTAAGAGTATAATTATAAAATTTTATAGCTCAAAATGCGAAAATACAAAATGAAGACTATAAATCTGACTAGCTTATAAATGTGCAATTATGGTCAGTTGTACTTAGATTAAGCAGTAAATTGCACTAATTAGACACTGCTCAATTGCACTGCTACAATTATGTATATTTTTACCAAATTCACTATCAGGCAAGAATAGCAGGTTATTTTAAAATCATCATCTGCCAATATATGGCGGTCCCGGTATACTTGGCAGGTAGTTTGGCGTTTTTCGCACCGATGTTGTTAACAATGCGGCGCGCATATATAATAGACGCGACTGAATTATTAATATTATCATGCAGATTTATGCATTTCGTTCGCGAATTGCGGAATGCATCAGTGCAGCAGCAAGCACTGTTCATCCAGTGCATCCGAGTGCGGTGTGCATTTCTCGACCGTGTGAGATGATTTAGGTAACGACTTTTGACATCTCAATATTAATTCATAGCTTCGCGAGGTGCACGCCTAAACGTGGGTTGCCTTCGTGCATACTTTGTTGCAAATATTTTCAACGTTTATTTTTTGCGGGTTTTTGTTTAGCATATCTCTTATTGGAAATTGAAAACAACGATCCGTTGCTTCAACTCATGTTTGTATATAATTATATATTGATTCTATATCTACATACATACATACATAGGTGCTTTGATATATGCAGTATAATTCACAATGACTCACAAAGGATGGACGAGGACACTAATTTATTATGCATTAATTGTTAAGCCAATTCGTTTCCTACTCATATATTATTAATGGATATTTATACCGATAACTTAAATAATAGCCAGATACCTATCATTTAAAATTATCGTTTTTATAATACTTATTTTTTAATTTTCAATATACAATTATGTACATAATATTGAAAAATCAAAATGAGCAATTGTTATATTTTAGACATTGGACTATTGCATCAGAATATTTGAAATATTTATTGGTATTGCGCTATTTAATATTATCAAAAATATATTTAAATGAATGGATGGGAAGTATTTCAAAAACATTATAAAATAATATGGAATTAATTATATAATATTGAATTGAATTTACATGGGATTGTCTGGAAATTTATCTCTTCCAACATTGACACCTTATAGATACATGTAATAGATATAAATACTGATCTAATGGATGGGAAGTTTTTTAAAAGTCTGAAAATATAAAACTTTCTTAATAAAATATTTGAAAAAAATTATAAAATATAATGTAAATGCATTATATACAATATTGAATCGAATTTAAATAGAATTCTGTAAATTTATCGAAAAATATGACACCGTAAATATATTTCGATTAATAAATAATGAATAACATATATAAAGGGATTGGAATTATTTTTGTACAAAAATTTCAGTTAATTTAGTGTCGGTAATTTGACAGGGTCGAGTTTAATAAATCGATTTTAAATCCTGACAAAGCAAAGAGCGCAGTCCACGCGAGCCGATATTTAAAATTTTAGCCTTAATATGTATTTATAAGGCAAATAAAAGCGAAAAATATCAATGATTGCGAACGAGGCGAGACGGGGCGAGAACAATAACACAATAGTTTACGACTTATGATGATAAAGCGACGACGCAAAAAAGGAAACCCGCAAATTCTCACAATATTCATTTCGACGCAGAAGACGACGACTCTCTTTTCCTTTTATTTATTAATATATAATATATAAATTTCGCCCGGCCGACTGTATGCAAATCGTCCATTATGAATGTAAATTTAATTTCCATTCTTGTGTCTTACTCGAGAACATTGACGCACCAATAAAACTTACAACTGATTTAAATAAACCCATGCATATGTATGTATGTATGCGCGTCCGGCTTAACCTCTCAACGAAGACGTCCCACAGGTACATATGTTTTGCCTACATATACTTTACAAGTACCGCTTTTTCGGCACGGGAGGAACGTCGGTACAAAATGTCCAAATCTAAAACATCTCGAGTGTGATGTGAATCTCGTCAAAACGAGACTCTTAACGTGTGTCGAACAACTTCATCGTCGGATTTGGTACGCAATCGACATACTAAATTCTTACACGTTTATTCAAATCGTACAAGCTCGTATTTTTCGAATCGAATCGGCGAAAAGGTCGTACGAGGAAATGGAAATGAGATCGATTTAAAAACAGAGCCACGATTAATGTGAAGAATATTCGAAAACGATCCGATTTTCGCTCCTAATAACGACACACACACACACACACACTTTGGTAAACGAACGATTAATGCACGCGATAATTTTTATTTGCACGTCAACCGAATTTATTATAAGTATACATTTTTTTTCCATTCGGTCAGATTTGTATCGGTTATGTGTGGCGATTCACAGTGGACGCGTTATTTATTGCGGATTTATTTGGCGAATGCGCTTTAGCATAAGCGAATGTGCTATTCGTTATAAGAAATACGTTATACGCCCATGCAAGAACATGACATGCGTTTAAGATTGTATGGCAAATGTAGGATTTGTCGACGATTCGAAAGTGAGGCATGTGAAGAAGTATGCGAAAAATTTCGACGATTCGAATGCATGTGTGTGTGTGTGTGTTGTGTTTTTGTTCGATATGCGAAAAATCTAATGTTGGGCTGGTCGCATGTGCGTGTGACCAGGGTCGTGTTAAGTCGAGATCGATAAGGGTCTCTTGCCCCTTGGGCGGCCTGGATGATCGATGGAGCCGCCCAATCGGAGCGACGTCACCGAAACAAACGATAGCCGGTGTTGGTAATCGAAACCAACCGACGACACCTCAACAAACCGCATCAGAGCACAGGGACGTGCATGGGCAAATGGCCGCCGAGGAAATAGATGCAGGGGCGGCGAGCTTTGAAGGCGCCCACGAGCAAAATTCTTGGGAAAATAGTAAATTTGCGCAATGTGACATTTAAATACATTTTATTTTTTTATACAGGTATACACCCATTTATTTTATGTTAAATGACATATATGGTCAAACATTACACATACATACATACATACGTTATGTTAGTATAATTCGAGGCCAATTGCAAACATCGAACAAAATCACAGAGAAGTCTATGGACAAATTTGGAGCATTTTATTTTATCAGCGAATTAGAGATGATGTTAACTCGAATTTTGAAATCCGATTAATTGGCTAACTCTGTTAGCTCTGTTAGCTGGAATTCTGTCTGGCCAGCAGCACAGTCAGGGATTGAACCCGTGACCACACAATTGAAAGCATTGCTAACGACTGATCTAAGCTGCTGGTTAATATATGCATGTATAGATTGATGTGGTTTGTTTCAAAAAGTAATCATACAATATATTTAGTTTGTTTCTTTTGAGAGGAATTAGTGATAAATCACCAATATCAAATACTTTAATAAGAAAATTTTACTGTTAGAAGGAACGTTTCCACTTAACGTTATTATAAACTTCCAGGTAAAGTGTTATTTTTAAAGCTGCATACTTGCTTTTAATAAAAACTGTTAAGTGTCAATAAATAATAAAAATACGAACTAGAAAAGTTAAAAGAATTTAAATATATGGTTAATAGCATATAAAATTCTGCTTTTACGTTTGATTTCCTATTTATTATAGAGTATTCTAAATGTGAATCGAATAAAGTTTTATTAAGCAAAAGTAGATAGATATGTGGAAACTGATATGCAAAGTAATTCGCCGTGAGGTTGATTATAAGTTAATTTTCTTCGTAATCTTTATTTAGAAATTGGTCTAAACTAAATTTTTATTTTGAAATAAAATCAAATTGCTTCTATTTTTTATTTTTAAATAATTTATTATTAAAAGATTTAAGTATTTAAAAACATCGACTTAAAGTCAAGAATATAATTAAAAACTTCGAGAGGAAATATTTAATTTTAGATCGTATCAACGCGCTACGTGAATTTTTGTATGAAAATTATTTTGATTAGTTTTAAGATATCGGTATTTTAAAACAAACAATCGCAGGGTTTGACAAAAACAAATTAATATGCATTAAGTATGCAATAAATAAATTGCAAAAACGTCCAATACACTTATTTTCACATTGAATTAAATATAACTGAAGTTTCACATAGTCCAATTGATATGCAATTTTATTAAACTTGATCGACAAATTTCAATTAAACACCAAATTACTAAATTAACAATTTAATGTCACACATTCGATTCAATCGGCTTCCGACACTTTATACTGGAATAAGACGCAGTTAAAACCTCACTTTCAATGCAATCCTTGACTTAATTGACCGTAAAAATAAATGACACAAAAGAAGCGTTTAAAAAGCTCGCTCGATTAAAATCGTGAACGCGCGATGCGATGCCTGTGAATTTTAAATACACATGGGAAAAACGATTAACTCTAACTGAGGAACGATGCTTTAAATGAGCATTGTCTTCACTTTTAACGTATGGAAATTAGCATTAGATAATTATTATCGCCATTAGCTTCGAATATAAAATAAGGGGAGCTTTCAATAAACTATCACACAATATTAAATATTTCATGAAATAAGCATACACATTTACTAATGACAACATTGACTTCTTCAACTGTCATATAACTACCATATGTGTAAGTCACCAGTCAACTATACATACATACATACATATGTAACCCAATGAACACCTCTACGTCAATAGTTTGAGGTCAACAATGTGTACGAATGCTAGGTATGTGCGAATATTTCCTTTACGTTAACGATAAAATTTGAATTGGCACATGTGAGTACATCTTCTGGGTAATTTGTCGTGCAGTTTGAGAAGCGGTGGTGGAGGCGAAGCGGCGGGTTCTCTAATTAGGCGTAGCGGCGCAAATGTAAGGCGACACGGCGAAGAGGGACACACGACGATATTCGGAGCGGACACCATTTATTTCAGATAACACCTGTATATCATGTGTCAGGGTGTCACCTTCGTTCGAGCAGACGTCCGAGGGTCCCCCGGGTCCCCTGGAGGACCAGCGAGGGGACAAAGACGAGGGATCGGGGTGTCGTGGGCGTCCCGTCCCCGCGCCAACCTAACACGACGGTAATTAGTGGATTTTATGGCTAGTTGTTGATTGCTATCGCCGGCCCCGAGGACTTTCTTGCTCTTTTTCGTTTGTCCACTCCCTTGAATTTGTCTCTACTTCTTGTTGCTTTCATTGGCTCCGAAGCGCCGCGCGATAAAGACCGTTCAGGGCTCCAAACTAAAAGTTAGCTTTTGTCTCGAGTAATATTAATTATTATGAAACACTACATATCTGTTATATTTTTTATAATAGCTACAGTCTTCAGACCATATTTATGACCGAGAGACATTCTAGGTTTATACCAGAAAATGAAGCCGAACAGTGTCAAATATTCCCACAAGAGTTGATTCAATCTTAAGTCGATTTTTAGAGTTTTATCCAATTTGTATTCAACATATTCATTGAATTTACCAAATTTTTTCTCTTTTGAACTACTTTATTTCATTCTTCAGAGGAAATTGTAATGCAAAACGGTAAAAAGGGCAAATTTAAAAGATGTTCTAAGCTAATGAATCCTCGAAAGTGATTCAGTTGTATAAATTATCACTGTTTAAACTCGCTACGTCCAAACAAAAAATATGTTCAAAACATGTCGTTCTACCTTTGATGGTAGAGGAAATCAGAAGAATGTTTAAAATACATATAAAGAATGATCAGAATATCAAACAATTTTTCAGTATATTCTATACACATTTATATTTACTTAAAATAAATGGGTTTATGTAGTTCATCCTTTGTTCAAAGTAAAGTTTATCTCTAGTATTTTCTCTTGTTTGTTTTATTTTCATCTATTTTGAGTGGCTAATATTTTCTTTTCGGTTTTCTTTGTTGATTTTTATTTTCATTTTTATTTATTAATCTTATTTAATATTTGTATTTCCGTACTACTGAATTATTATTAAACCCCTTGGATCTATCGTCTTTGCCATATTTCCCAAGTTTTCTCAAATAAATAAATATTTAGTATATTCCATGTTAATTTCAGTCTATCATATAATTTTTTCTTATATAATAAAATAAGCGTGAAGTGTTTAAAAAAATAAAAACAGGATTTCGTCCAGCAATAAAATTGTTAATCTTGATTTGTGCAATTAAGGACGTGCGTAAGGATATTGATGAAAAATTGCTAACTCTATCATCGTCATTAATGATGTAAAAATGCGCGATATTTAGTATTCACCATCGTAGTTCTATCATTCCATTTAGATTTCAGTCCCCTGTGGAGGATTTCTTCCTTTTTATGCTACCTATTTACAACGTGTAATTGCAAATACGAAGCACGCATTTAAAATGATAATGCGTTGAATACACAATGTATAAAATCCGGTACGACTGCGTCAACAATACAAGATCATTACTCGGGAAAATTTCGTTCTGATCGAAGAGAAAAGCGAAAATTCACATGACACTTAATGGGATAATAACGAGAGTCTTAGAGATACTCATCTGAGCCGTAAGCTAATCATCATTAAAACATTAAAAGTCGATGACACGAATGTCTAAATTGACCACCGGAGACGTAGAAAACGAATTTATTGATATTCAAAAGCGCATAATGGATACGAAAAAAATGCACGTTGTAGTTTGAGTGAGCTTTCTAATTTAAATTACATCAAGTCTCGAGTCGATGCAATTGTGCAACGATATAAAATGAAAGGTTAATTTATTGGTTATAAAAAAATGAAATTCTTCTTAGCAGAAGTCGTGACTTTTATCCTTCGACTTTTATTCTAGTCCTGAAGGACAAGTTGCCTTTAGCAGAGAAACGAGTGCTACGTGATATGAAAGATATCATTGAATAAAACATACGCGCTTCGTGCGTAAGTACCCATTATCGATACAAAGGACGAGTTTCAACAAAAAATAAAACAAACAAAAAGAGATTTTCATATATATGCATTTATTCATCCGCATCGAAGATAGGCAAGCGAGATAGATATATGTATACACATCCCAAGCATATGTATATCTAAACGTTCTGAATATATTGAAACAATTAAAAATTATGCGACCGTATCGTATCGTACGTATTATCGTATCAAGTTAGACCGGAACCATTTAAAGGATCGAGTTTTGCCAGTAATGAATAAATCCAGTCTACGGAGCGACCGGCGTTCGAACATTCTCAAAATTTATATTTTATTAGATCACAGCCCAAACAAAAATAGAAGGAACGAAAAAAAAGTTCGAAACGAATCGAATTCAAATCTAAGCACGTCGATAGTTCGCTAATGTTCACTTATGAATATATAATTAGTAATAACAGTCACACATTGACATTTAATTCACGGAACGAATGAATAATAAAAAAATAGCTTAATGGATTCGGACGTGTACGTCATGTTACTTCATATTTGATTAAGATAGCCTCGGTAACTGACGGGTAAAATTCCCTGAATAAAAGAAAGCCAGCTTCGAACGGACGGAATTGCCGTATGCAGCATCTCACAGTAGCAGCACAGGGTCTGAAATAATTCGCAGTAGCTATTCGGATCGGGAGCCACGCCTTTGGAAGCGCTGGAAGTCGTCGTCGTCTCCTACGGTTCGTGACAGCCGGCGCACCATTATCTCAACATCTACTACAATTGTACAACAAGGCATAAAAAGGCGAACGGTGATGCGGACGGCGGATATGTAAGGTGAAATACGATTACTTCTTAATGAATTTATTTATACATACATATAGATATATATTGTATGGTGTGGGTGCGTCCTCAAGATCCGCCGACAACGATAATGAAGACGTTTATGTGAAAGTAAAAACGTCCACCGATCACTACCGACGTCATTTTTATGGAGTCGGTCAATAAAAAGATGAAGTCGATTCGAAAACTAGTGTACGTGTGTGTGTATATGTGTGTGGATTAGAACTCCATCGAAAGTTGATTAATTATATAAAATAGCAACGCAAAGAAAGCTCAAATTAATACTGCTCAATTCGTTGCGTGTTTCATACTTTATTATAGTAATCATTTGTCTATTGACATATTATATTTGAATGATACGAAAAAAAATACACTACACTTGCAAGAGTAATATAATTAAAATCATATCGTTAAATTAGGAAGAAAAAATTGATCGATTACTATACAAACTCACATTGATCAACAATTATAGCGGGACATACATACATATATGATATATTACAAATTAATACATCATAGTATGTACTTCAATAATTTACTATACCGTTTGAAAAAAATAGAAAGTGGCTGGTACAAATATTTGAATTGGATAATTGCAGATGAAAATTGAAGGCTCTACATTAATAGTATAAATGTACATATGTGCATTTACAAAATGTAGAATAAAAGATTATTTCTTCTAATAGTGGATGGTGAAAGGTTTACTTAAGGTTATTTAAGAAAATAAATTTGCTCCTTAGAACGAATTATTTGTGCATTAGAATAAAATAAATTGTGTATTTATTAAATATATTTCTGCTAAATAATGTTACATTAATAATGATTTTATTTGTAGTATGAAAAAAAGTGTTTCGTTAATTGCACAATTAAAAACCACAGACTTCAAATATAGGTTTCAACTACAACAAATTTGCAGTTTGAAATCACAAATTCTTAGCTCGCGAGTTATTTAAATTAAACACATATATATTATACAGAGTGATCCAACTTAGCACGTTTGCCGATCCTATATGGGAGATCTTTAATAATCAGCGTTAATGCACATTTCATTCATTTTAGGTTGCTTCTTTCATTTTATCTTATCAAATGCCCGCATTAGATATTAAAATGCTAACCTTATTTAAACAATGGATTTGTAATTTTAATTTTAAATGATCAATTTATGTATTATTTTATTTTATAATCTAATTATAATTTATTTCAGTTGCTGTTTTTTTTAATATCTGAGATTTTTTTTGTTAAAATTTACGTTCATATTTTTTAATGATACAATATTTTTTTAATACACAAATTTTATGAAATGCTATTTAATAAAACGATAAATGCGCATTTGTATTATAAAATGCGCATTTAAATTATCTCAAATAAAAATAATTACAGCGAGCATTGAAAATGTCATTTAAAATGGTTCCATACAAATTTGAAAAAGGTTTTTAGTACGGAGGCATTTGAAATTAGCAAACTTGATAAAATTACTATACGAAACAAAATTATGATCATTGCAGTCTTGATTATGTCAAATATGGCCGCCGTCAATTTTATGAGTTTACATACATACAGATACGACGATCATTAAATAGCCCTTTACACGAGTTTACTGTAATACCGCTGGACAGGGGAGACGTGGATAATAATAACATGAGAGTATTATGTATAATACCTACACGCCGTAAAATCGACAATACACACACACATGAGATGAAATTACCCAGACTCAAAAATTTATTATTATATTATAAGCATAATACAAACTTAGCGGTGTGAAAAACAGGTCTTCACAGGCCGTGGAATCATTGTTGAAATATTGCAAAGTGCAAGTGCCTGTACGACACGCCCACGACGTGACAATCTATCACATTATCGCTCATTCATATCGCGAGACGCGAACGGGTTTATCGAATCGTAAGAATCGGAGAATTTCGGCAAATCGACCTGCCGAGTTGTGCAAACCTCGCACAGACTTCATCTTAATAAAATTAAAAGATAAAACGCGTTCAATACTCTTCTCACCGCAAGCTGGCGTGTGACGCGCGTGGAAAATAGAGCCGGTTCCTGAGATGCAATTCCATTATAATACGGACAGGACTTCTGTACATTTTATGGATGCATATGTATGTAAATCGTACACGTGCCCACCGCTGATGAACATTCTTGGTAAAAATTTTATCGTTATATAATCAAACGAGGCTCGATTGAGTAGAGTAGAGTGTGTTTTTTACTAAGCACTTCTTACTTTATAAGCACATCTTGCGGATTTTATCGAAAACATTTTAGTTTTATATTTAGCTCGACGCGAAGCGATATAAATGTATTTCTTAAGATTTATTACGCTCGATATAAAAAAAACATACAGACTCAGGTTACGATGGAAGGTTCGTATAATGCAGTTAATGTATAACAAAAACGGAATCCGATGTTAATTGCGTTTTACGACTTGCTGACTCACTCAGTTTCATACATCTATTAGGTTATTAAAAATTGTGTAAAATAATGCACTTTTATGCACATATCAATTACCCATAATAAATCTGATAAAGTTGATTGTACTGCATTTTCTGTTAAAGATGCATTCTCGCAAACGAGTGTATGCAAATCGTAACGTGCTTGCCTACATACATACAGTGAGTTTCGCAATTGACTTAAATTTGTGTGAAAATAATTCACATGACATTTATAAAAGGCGAGAGTGTTGACTATATAAAGTTTTACGACTTGTCTCTATCCGAAACACGTATTTAAAGTCGAAACATAAGAATAAAGTTATATATTTATTAGACTAGGCAGGCTGTATGTCGCTTGAAATTTTTTAAGATAAGAAAATCTATTATTCTTTAATAGTTTTTAAATTGAGACCTATGTACATATTTGGACGATTTTATAAATCAATTCTTGATACAATACAAATTAGTATATACATAGTAAATATTTATACGTATTTTATGCAAACTTAGACGATCGCAATATGCACACACTTATTCTTAGAGAAGTTTGATATTAAACACGTCATATCATGAATAATTTGCTTTGTCGTAAATAACGCAAATGTGAAATAAAGCAATCACTGTCAAATAAAAAATCAGTATAAATCTTTAACAAACGTTTTACATAATTTATTGAAAGCCAAATTACCACATCGAGCGGCCTTGCGCTATAAATTACATATAAAAATAAATAACAAAAAAAAACAGCACATAATTCTTACGAATATGCGATAAAAACGGAAAAAGCACTCGCGTCACAATTCAATTCGAATTTGTTTAGAATACGAAATTTATTAACAATAAACGAAAAGATTAAATTTTAATACGTATCACAGATGTCACACCCAATGGCCCGATCGTAAAACGGAACATCACACACAGAAACAAGGACCCGAAGTAACACACACCCCGATTATGAAGTGTTAAAAGCGAATAAGCGACCGATCAAACATTGGAAATGGTCGTTCAAAGTGCAACTTAATGAATTTTCGTCCCGATATGGGGGGGTATAATTGAGGATACGCACGTGGCGTAATGATACGATTCTTTTAGGGCGTTGAATGTCCTCGCCACAGGGTGCTGGTCCTCTGGAGGCACTCCTCAGGAATCCGGAGTTCCTCTCATACTCTCATACAATCGCGTGGGCAGAGGCGACTACATGCCACGACCAGAAATATATGTCGCTGTTGGCGCAGGATCTCGCCAGATAGACCCAACCTAACATACCCACATTCAAACGCACGCATATAAATTTACATACTTTTTTAACCGGCTCGGCAAAGATTCAGTTGTAAGTTTTAATGAAAATTGGTTTCAGCGGAATTGCCCGCAAAGTAAATATATAAATACCACCTACCCGAGTGGTGTAGACCAGAGGAACCTGTTCGTAGGTGACAGCGAAGCGCGTCATAAAAGCTCATGCTTTATATTATGGGGTCGTTTAATCCTTGAAACGAAAGCAACAATGCGCGCATAGTGGGCGATGAATAAATCATATTGGCACTAAATTTGATATATGGAAAATGTGACGGGTGGAGGACCGACCGACCAATGCCCCGGATTGAACAGACCGGCCGACCAGTTGAGGATGATTAAGTCGTTATAACCTCAGTGGTTTGTTAAACTGATCCTTGTGGACGTGTCTGCCTTATCTGGTTAGAAAGTATCGTGGATGCTAAAAAAAGAGCGAGGAATTTGACGTCAACATAAGAATGAAGGTTTATGTTTCACGAAAGATATTCTGTATTCAATGGTGATCAAATTAAATTGAATTACATACACTAAACATTAAGGAATGATCTCAAATAATGATTATATTTTATATATAAGTACATAGACGAACGAACATAACATAACGTAAATTTTGTTTTGTTTTGACATTTTGACATTCTATTTTTATGGCTATAGCTAAAATTGAGCCACTATTGTTTGATATGTACGTATCTACCTAATGTTCTAACAGACTTTTATGACAAAAAAAATACAATTACATTCAATTCAAATAATGCGACAAATTTTAAATCCTAGAAATATGACTCAAGATTGAGATTATTTATACAATAAATTATGTTAATATTGAAATTTTATAGAAAATATTATATTCAAGCATGTTTGGTATGAACAACTGCTAAATAAAGAACTAACATGATACATCAACAACTTTTTTTCCGTACAAAATATAGAATCAATCTAATTTGAAATCATTTAAATATTGTACAAAGAAAATTGGAGCTGATTTCGATTATATGTATAAAGAATCCTTTTTAATCAATTTAAATGTTTATACCATTCTATAACTGTTTCGGAATTCATAAAAAAAAATAATTTATCAAAAGTATGAATACTTTTTACATATGTAAATCTTAAGAGTTCAACATGCCTGGAAGACGACTGAGGAATTTAAAAGCTCTCATTTATGATAGACTTATCACTGACCGGATAATACTCATTCGCAGTGCAAAAAATACAAAAAAAAATCACGAATCAATCGAAATCTCTACCGAAGTGTCATTGGGTCACTTTGAACGTAATACAGCACTCATATGAGTCAATATAGGGACGTCGTGAAGCGAAAATCTCGCATCGTCGATAAGGGGAACGAGAAAAAACCCGGTTAAGAGGTCCAGAGCGCCGCAGTATCGGAAGCGCTATGTCATTATTGAGAGAGGTGTTCGGGTCAGATAAGGATGGGGACCTTACAATTTATGACCCTCGACCACGAGGAGACACTTTCATTAAAATGAGGTCTAATACACAAGGCGCTAATGCCCGTCCGACGGTGATGTATCATTTAACCTTATCGCTTGTATTTAGTTCATCAATTTAAACACCTAACCGCCGCTAAAGTCGTGACGCACCACCACGCTTCGACGGTATAAAAATTTATATATAAATTAAAAAAAAAGGAGAAGGGATGGTGTACGGCGTCGAGACGCATGCACTAAATCGTAGATAAGTGCAGCTGCATTAAATAATTAGATGCATATCGACCGCGGAGGTGTCCTCGTCCAATTTGCATATTAAAATGTCGTGTGTGCCCCTCTCACAGAGTCTATTTTCTACGAACGGGATTAAATCTACTGCTTTTTAATTGGTGTCTTTTTGAGAGATTAAGGTAGTGAGCAGCGCTTACAATAAAATTGGATTGAAAATAAGGTGACTTAATCGTTTGATTTTTATTATAAACGTACTTCAATGACCCGTAGGTAATCCCGTAAACGCGGTTTATTTATTATGTGTGTAAGCTTGCGAATAACCGCAGAACAATCTGGGAAATTTTATTGCTGAAAATTACATACGTACAAAATTTAAATTTGTGGTCACCCTATAAAAGAATTATTCAATACCGTTAACAAATGATATATACCCACGGCGAAATATAATTTTAGTTAAATTACTGTACTCGTATAACATTTTTAAAATCTTAACGCTATTTCACATAATAAAACCTACATATATGAGAAGTATTTAACGTCGACAATTTATTAAATGAACTCATTTGAAATATAACAACATATATAAGCTACAATTCTTAATTCTTGATACATATATGTACATATGTATATAATATATAGAACTATTTTGATCATTTCAAGTACATATTTTGCAATTTTTGCCAAATGAATCTAAAACTTTACTTTTAACTTCATTAATATTTTATTTAGAATATTTTATGTGCAACCTATGTATATATTATAATACCAATAAACACCAGCGTATTGCAACTGATACTGTTTACTATAACTAAATTTTATAGTTTGAATTCATATTATTTAAAAAATAATTTAATGAAATAAGATGTATACATGCACATTTTACAGTCCAAGTGTACATTTCGTTCATTAAATGAACATATTTTATTTTGTATTTAAAATTTTATATTTCCCCACGATGGCATTACGAGTTTTGCTCCTGAGCGACATCTATCGTATTAAATTTGTAGGTATATTAATTTATAGATTATTAATTTTGAAAACGTATTCAAATAGTGGTGACACCGTTTCAACAATGAAATCAGATAAATTGTCAAACTCTGACAGAAATAAAAAAAATAAACTCGGAGCACTACAGATTATACTCGGAATAAATTCTTTTCAATCGAGGTCAGCTCACGGGATTGAACCCGGAACCTCTCATTAGGTGTTTAGCATTAAAGCAACCACAGAGTCATGCTGCTGGCACATGTGCTAGTTTGTTCACGAAGGAACCAATATAGACAGTTATAGTGTACACAAAGGAACAAATTAAATAGTTTGTTCAGGCACAACCTACATATTTATGAAGCATAAGTTAATGTATTCTCAATCGCGTGTTTTACATTTACTATGTTCCATCTACTATATTTTAAATTGTTAATATATTTAAATTTAATATTTATATATTTATTTTAAATTGATAATATTTAAATTTTTATATTTTAAATTGTAAAGCGTGTATATTTTTACTATATTTTAAATATTTTAAAAAATAGCGAAAACGAGTATTATAGCAATGTGTTAATGTAATTTCCATGGGATTTTCATTTAAATACTTTCGGCGTTTTGGCATCTAAAAGGTTTCGACAGCTCAAAAGTTTCATGCGACACCTGGCGAGTCTATTTAAAGACAGATTTTGACTGTCAGCACTTCAACTAAAACCTAGTTCGTGTATGGTCAAACTAGTAGGTTCATAAATGAACTGGAGTGATCACTTGGAGTGTAACATTCATAAGGTGCACGTTTAGAAGGAACACATCGCGCCAATTCCTCTCGGAATGAAACCATTAAAAGCTGTTTTATTTAACATTACCCGTTTTGTAAATCGTATCGCCGCTTGAATCGATCATTAATCTTTTTCCATCATTTTTCAACTGAAAAAAAAACCCAACGAAAATAAGAAAACGAATTGTGTGTAGTTCTAATCGTGCTCGCGCTCATCATCGTCCGCTCTGGTCCGAGACCGGTCAGGATTTAACCCGTTCGCGCTTAATTATCGGGTCGCGGTCGAATAACGCCCATTGTTTCTAAATTTAATTTTAACAAGCCATTATTTGCTAATTTCTAATTTCCTCCAGATCCGCTCCCTAACGAGCCATTTCGTTACCGCGGCGCACACATTTGTACCACATATCTCCGCATTACAACCGAAACGATAAATCAATCTTCGCGCACATGCGTTATATACGTATGTATGTATATACTTATGTACATATGTATATACCCACCGAAAAATAACTTCCAGTTATGACTTTAACATGACATTGACAGATTGCATTGTTGCCTCGGATCGTAATTAAAATTTAAAAAGCACCCTTTATTTATATTTCGCCAATTGACAGATTCACACGCGAGAAAGCGGAAACCGCATCTATCCGATACATCGGAAAGTATTAATTTAATTAGTCATCGGAGTCAACGGTGATGCCGACTTAGGCTTCACGTTGAAAGATTACAAACGAACGTGTGCTTCTTATTATTATAGATGAGCATTTGTAATAAATGTTGTCAGTGGTATGAAATGGGAAACCGACGTGTGCATTCGACTGCGTGGTATGTGCGTGTGCAATTTTACATACTTATTCGGATTTAATTCCGAAGGAATTATCATTACGTGATACTAAAATAAATATATTCATGAATTTCAGTCGAATGATTCATAAAAACGATCAAGAACAACTTACATACATACATATGTACATATGTGTGTATGTATATACTACATAAGTCCATTTTTGAATTTTATTACGTTTGTGGATGCTGGAATAATTCAGGTTTTTCCTTTCAAGGTGATTTATGTGGTACACATAAAAAACAAAAAAAATATGTGCACTAAGCTATGAATATGTATGAATGTATGCAGTTGTAAGTAACGAGTAAGTGGTAGTAAAAGTTTAGAACTCAAATTACAACTAGATATTTATGTTTCTAGAAGCTTTCAACCGTTTTCACTCATTTATTTTTAAATTCCTTCCGGTACTTGAAACAGAAACCTTTCAATATATAAATAAAATATTATACATACATATATTCTATGACTATAAAAAATATAGAAAACTATATTATTAATTTTATGCATCGTTTAATTGCAGTTTACTTTTATTATATGTACGTCGGTTTGCAATAATATGAAGTGTAAATTTCGCTGATAATCCACGCAAGTTCAGTATATACATATATGTACGTATATATATAGCACCAGTGGTGTAGTTGGGCCAGGTCCCGGCCCTGGCACTTTGATTGATATAAAAATTGTTTTTCGAGTACAATCAAAAAATATTTTTACTAAAATTTCATATAAAATTTTGTATTCCAAATATTGTGAGCAGACTCTCGTTCTAACACTCGATGACCACAATCGAATAGTAATCTGAGCACATTCAAAACTTAAAAGACGTTTAATGAACTCTATTGGATTTGTTTTATCTAAAACCACCCAAATCTTCGAAAGAAAACATGCTTTGAACTTTTGACCATACGTACTTGAGGATAGAAAAAATAAAATGAGGGAACTCAGCTTAAATGAATAGTCATCTCTAAATTCACACGTTAAAATTTGATAGTTTTTTGACATATGTATGTATATATACATATGTACATGGTTTTAGCATTGCTAAAAGCAAATGTTGCTGTTGAAACACAAACACAGGTTTTTCAAAATCAAAGATGTTGAAGTTTTTACCAAATATAAAAAAATAATTTCAACAAGTAAGAATTTTAGCTAATTATTATTTGATTTTTTTTATAAATATTTCAACTACCAATATTAGGATACATTTTTTTAGTAAGGAAAAAAGCGGGGGGGGGGGGGGGGTGGTCATAAGAATTAAACACCGACCTGGTTCTTTTTTATTTAGCACTACTGACTATGAGGTTAAAATTGACTGTCGTATAAATCAGAGCATCGTAACCTGAGTACCGCATTAACGTAGAAGCGTATAGCACCATATATGTACGTATGTAGATCTAATGCGTGCGAACGAGATGCGTGAAAAGGTTGCGATGCTCTGGTATAAATGATCACACTGAAATTGCAAACGGAAAATCATATCCTTAAATTGGAAACCAATTAATGTTTGGTGATTTGACGCATCTCCCATATCTAACCATTATTTCCACGCCATAGTTACAGGTTCTGTTGCGTGCGGTGTTAGAGGTGTCTCGGAGACGGTGGTCAGTGCCATCATCATCATCGGAGGTGGCGAGGTCGTCGGCGCGCGTAATCCGTTGTGACGTCGGCCACAGCATCTCTGTCCATAAAACCCTCTCGCCTTAATTATTACCAATGGCAATAAGAGGAAAACGACATCGACGAAGGTGAAGACGACTACCGAGACGACAATGCGAACGTTAATAACGCATACGCGCTTCAATCAAATTCGTTTTCGTTTCGAATTAAACGGGCATTTGCGCCGGTGCGCTCTCATGATCGATAAATAAACGATTTCGTGGCACAGCCTCGCATCATCGTAAATGTATTAATACACCTATGTACATATATATCCATATATAATATATTCTATTATTAATACGCGTAAGAGTTGGAGGCTTTAAGGGAAGTATGCAGACGGGCACACGTGTATGTACATGCAAATATGATTCATTTGAAAGAAGTCAATGCAGATTCATATGAAGTATTCCAAATAATAAAATTTAAATTTAAATTTATCTGCAAAAAACATGATATATTCTTATTTAGTTTTAAATAAGAAAATAATAGAAAATAAACTGGTATAATTACAAGAAATAACATTAAAAATACGTATAGAACAAATTGTCTTTAAAACAAACAATATATCTACATAAAATACTTATGAACCGTCATATGGTCTGTTTAGAATAAAATAAAATAAAATAATATTTAAAATTGGCCTTTGTCCACTTTTCTTCATTTCGAGAAATACCTAAAAAATATTTATTATAATGTTTTGCGTTTTACAATATTTAAAAATACTGGTGGCCTGTAATACGTTTATTCTACTTTTCCAAGATTCTTGACATATCGTTTTAAAAGAAGTGATAACAATTTGTGAATTAAGTCAAACAAAAATAGTGTTTTTGGACCTGAAAATTGTACTTCCGCCACTTTCAAATATAACGGCTCGTATGTACATAGATACATATCAATAAACATATCGTCTTCTAAAATATGAGAAACATTGAATTATCATTGAGGTATTCAAGTATACAAATCAAGTGTAAATAAATTATTTTAAGCATTAACAAAACGTAGTCAGTAGGTTTATATAATTTTTTTTCTGTTTATATTTATATAATATTATATGGACAATGTTAGTAGGCATTAATAATAATTCATATGATGATACAAAACACACAAATAAAACATAAACACATACATACGCAGATTGTTGTTAAGAATCTTTTTCAAAGCATATAACGATTAATTCGATGACGATAATAACCTCATGCGTGAGTGCTCAATAAACCACTAAGAACAAAAATTAAAATCGTAAATCGCGAACAACCATCGCGAACACAATCGAACTGGAAGTTTTAATGTGAACTGCGCTAATCGAATTTTTAACTCGGGTGTTAAAATTAGTGAGGCACCGCAGGCATCTACATTTCTATGTACATAATCTGTATGGTCAGAATATTAAAATTAATTATTGCATTAATACATTTCCACATACAGTAATAATATTGCACAAGAATTAATTAGCTACAGCGAGAATTCACCGTGTCGGATGCGTTTTGCGTTGTCGGTACCGTGAAGAGGGTACGTAACGGGTCGCCATTAGCGGGTGTAGGGGGCGCCGCAGGCCGAGGCGGAGAGCCTCCGCCCCTGGGGCAGGGCTGGCCCCCATATTTCAGTGGCTATTGAGGGATATCAGTCGCGATCCGCAGCGTCTTTGGTGCATGTTTATGAGGGCCGAGTGCCGAATTACGGCCGCCCTTGCCCTCAGGGAGGTGGCCGCGTCAATTCGCGCACCGCCACTTTATTGAATCACCGGATAATGTTATCGCCAACACTTAATCGACCGGAGGACTCGGCTCGACCCTTAAATTTGATAAACACACTCGAGGGCGGGCTACCGAAATACGCGAGGCGATCGGTCAAGCGACAACGCGTCGAGTCCGTCTTCTCGGGCCGCAAAAGAAGCTGCGAGCTGCTTCCAAAAGCAGCTCGAGTGTGCTCAGGTTAGAGTATGGGTAAATATTGGTTTAAGGAAGCCGATAGACGGCTGAAGAGAACGTATCTAATAAGCCGTTTGAGAGGCGGTGATAAAATGATCAAAAGCCACTGAAAGTATTACATGTATGAGGAAGTTTATATAAGTAGATGTTTACCTATGTACTTTGCAAGCAAGTGAATGTAAAATCTAACCAAATAATATTGAAGACGTGGAGGTGACAAATGTGGAAGTAGATTCAAGAATAGGAAAATTAAATAATAAATAATTTCGAATAATTCTAGTTAAACTGTAATACATATGGTGGACCGCGAAAAGCTTATGCAACGTGAAATCTTAAGAATTTTGCAATTAGACTTTTCTTTTTTTATAGCAAAATTATGTATATTTCTCCATGATGGCATTACGGGTTTTGCTCCTGAGCGAAATTTGAGATATTAAACTTGTACATATATAAATTGTTATTTTGTTTTTATTTGTGTTATATTTTTGGACCATTGTGGCGCTTTAGGAATTCCTGTTATGCCACAATGGTCTGTTTAGAATAAAATAAATAAATAAATTTATAGATTAGAAATTTTCAAATCATATTCAAATAGTGGTGACATAGTGGGAAGGATGGTTTTTGCCAATTTGATGGAGGAACCTTTTCAACAATGAAATCAAATAAATTGGCAAACTCTGATAGGAAACAATCGACCTGGAGTCACAAATATCCAGGTCTGGCCAGCAGCACTACAGATATACTCAGAAAAATTATTTTCAATCGAGGTCAGCTCGTGGGATCGAACCCGGCGCCTCTCGTTGAAGCTTAACGACCGAGCTTTGGTGCTGGCTATGTACATATAATATAAATATAAACAGAAAAAAAATATTAATTATAATTATTAACATATTACAGGACGTGAAATTTCCATAGAACTAATCAGGGCTGTGGAGTCGGAGTCGGAATCGTGGAGTCGCGGTGTTTTGGCCGGAGTCGAAGTCGTGAAAAATGAACGACTCCGACCATTTTTTCTATAAAATGCAATTTTTTAATTACGAAATTTGAATTGCGTAATAATGAATGTGTTCCCTTACTTGACCCCATGGTTCGATCCATATTGACGGAAGAACAAATAAATAGAGCTGAGAACGCTCTGTTTGAATTAACGATTCGTATGAAAGGTCTTCGAGTGGGAAACGAGACGACATTAGGCAGCTTTGATCAATCAATACTTGAATTGTCATCAAGTTCATCCGACACCGCTGAATCTGAAGACGATTTTGAAAAATATGTCAATGAACAAGATGAAATAAAACGTCGTAGTTTGAGTCCAAATATAGCAGACGAAGAAGACTCTATTTCGAAAATTAAAAATGAATTTTACGATGCATTGAAAATGGTGGAAAAAATTGACCGAGCTTATAATTAAAATGGCAATACAGCAGTATCCACAAATCGTAAAAGATTCAGCGTTGATCGTTACAGCATTGCCGCCAACCCAAGTATCCGTAGAGCGGCTATTTCCGCTCTTAAAATCCTCAATTCTGAATTGAGAGCTTCTACGAATACAGATTTAGTAGAAGCAATGTTGATTATAAGAATAAATTCAAATAAATAATTAATTAAGTTTGATCTTGTTTTATTTTTATGCCTATAACATGAAAAATATTTGCAAAGGTAGGAAAACAACCTGATAAAATTCAACATTTTTGAGTCCGAGTCGGAGTCGTGCTGTTGGTAAATATCGGAATCGGAGTCGTGATTTTTTTAACGACTCCACAACCCTGGAACTAATTCAAAATAGCACTACACACAGATAAGAGATGCAAGATATATGTAGGTGTTTTTAGTGGAGTTGACACGTCTTCGAATATGGATCTGAATGAGCAGGCGATATAAATTTTTTTCGGCCATAAATCGATGTCGTAGACGAGTCCGAAGAAAAGAATATAAATTACGGTCTCGTATAAGCTTTGGCAAGTTCTTATCTGGCGTGCAAAAAAGCTCACAATGGCGGCGTGCGCGTGCGCAGATAGATCGCGCGGATTCGCCTCGGGCGACGCTACCGTTCGACACACCCCACACCCACACGCAGCTTTTCCGAACCTCAATTCCAACACAATATTTCCTTTTCATATTTATAATTAAGTACCAATCACCCGCAAAAACCTATACACGACCACTACAGCACTATTAAAAATAGATTGATAGATATTTTACGTCCAATCGTGCTGGAATTCTACACAATAGGCGTACTTTTTAGAATAGTTAAACCAAACAAAGATATATTTATATGTATATATTATATAAATAAATAACAAGAGAAATTGTTACATAACACTAATTTAAACCTCACACTAGGAACAGCCATGTATGCCCAAGTCACCGTGAAATTATATATTTTTATTATCAAATAAAACGCATTGAAAATAAATTGTGCTTTTTTCAGCAACGTATTGCATTCGACCGACCGATTATTAAATTGCCAATTCGTTTATTTAAAAATGTAACTTTATCAGTTTATAAACATTACATGAACAAACACGAATTTAGGATGGAGTGCATTTGGGCGAATGAACGCCGTTTTTAAATCAAAAATGTCACTTTGTTTGAGGAAAAATATCTTTGATCAATGTCTTTTGCCAGTGATTGATTAACTACGGATATGAAACTTGGATATTGATCGCAGAAAATGCTACACAAAGAAGAATGGAACACTGTATGTTCAGCATAAAGAAGTGATTATAGGAAACTGAATAGAAATATGATATTTTATATAGTGGAGAGTGTGAAGAGGTTTAAATGGCAATGGGCGGGTCACGTGGGTAGTAGACTGGACGAAAAGATAAAATAAGTGCTGGAATAGAATACGGAACCCGAAAGAATGTAAAAGGTCGAAAGGAAAGTTGCAGGGGAGAGAGATGGATGGAATTATAAAAGTGTGTGGGGTGAGATGAATTAGAGTTGCACAAAATAGAGACGAATGAGACGAATGAAGTGTTGTACGCCTTCATCCAACAATAGGTGGCTAAATTTTCTTTGCAATCGTAATATGTTTGTAGATATTATTGGTACAATTTATTACAGCACTAAAAATACCTATATTGTTTTGCTACTGTAAAGCTTGCATATAAAATGCAATACGTATAACCTTTATTAAATAGAATTAATAGGCAGTCGATTATGTTTTGTTTCAACGGCAATATTTCAACAATAATCGATACAACGACATTGCACTAAACAAATTGGCCATTTTCAATTAAAATCACGAGCGTACATAGGTACAAAGGTACCACACAGTTTACTCATACACAATGAAATCGATTGAATTCCCCGTATTACAAAGACCAATTACTTGATATCGAACCGAAAAACACATTTACAAGTGTATATTAGCCGTAATAAAAACACACACACACGAAAAATAGTCCAATGAGAGAGAAATGCATCCCATTGCATGGGTAAATAATGACGGCGTCTACAGGTGCAAACGTGGCGTGATCCGCAACCGAGCTGCATCGCAAAATTACAAGTTGAGCATGCTCATAATCGCTATTATTAAGCCGGTATTGCACCTTGCACGTCTAACGACGATAAACAATCCCAAACCCGGGTAGGAGGAAGGAGGGAGCAGGGCGCAAAAAAGGGCCCGCCGAAAGTTGGAATAAACGCGCCCCGCGGCGACACGAGGGGTGAGGAGGGGGTGGGTTGGGGGTACCACTTATGGACCTCCGTTTAATGCCAGTAATCCGAACACCGTTTGAGAAGCCGTGGACTACCGCATCAATCTCGCCGGCGCGTTTGGGTCAAAAAGGGCAAAACAGGGGCGAAAACCGAGTGTAAAAAATTGAAATAAATAAAAAAGAGGCTTTGCGCCTTTCGACGAGCATATTTTATGCGCAACAATTCACTTCGCCTTGTGCACAATCAATATTCAACGAGCGGTGGAATATTTAGCGCGCCCCTGTCGCGTGCCGCCCCCGTACAAGTGCCTACACGTGTACTTTATTTTGTTTCGGATTAAAGGGAGAAGGGAAAAAAACACATTATTTTAATATATAATTGCGCTGTTGAACCTTAAGGGTTAACAGCAGGCGCTCGGATCGTTTTTGTATTAGCTAAACATCAGTTAAACAAAACATTTCACAAAAAATATTTTATATGTACCGAATTATGTATGTACATATAACAACATTATAATATGAGTTCATGAACATTAGACTTGATACAGTTAAGATAAAACTCTTATAATCCATTCAACGAAAGTTAATCCAGCCTTAATTGATGAAGGAATGCAGTTCTTCTGTAAACAGCATTATGGTAGGTGCACACGAATGTAATGATCCAGGAATGGTATAAATAAAAATCTAACTACATGCTTATTACAATAGATTTACTGTCCTTTCATATTGCAGACAATATGTCGTAGTGAGCCTTTCACATTCAACTATTCCTAATTAATTTGGATGAACCGTGTTAGTCTTTGATAATCATAAACAATGTATTGAGAAGTTTGTACGTTCCAACTTACGTATCATCATTCACAGTCATTCGCCATCCATTGCTAGAGGAAGGCCTCCCAACCATCTCACCTCACACATTTCTCTTGATTTGTCTACTCATTTTTCTTGTGATCTTCCATTTACCCTTTTACATTCTCCAGGTATCATTTTAACACTTTTTTGTCCACCTTTCGTCCATTCTTCTAGTTCATACGTTAACACTGGCAAAACACATTGATCGAAGGTCTTTTTCTTCAGGCAAATAGTATATTTGATTTTAAAAAGGCATTCGTTCGTCCAAATGCACTCAATCCTAATTTCTTCTTTATTACTTTATTTTTTCTTGTTTACTACCGGACATGTCTATTATTTGTTCTAAATATATGTAAATAATTATTGACTACTTCTATTAATTTATCATATAATGAAATGCTATCAGACATGCAGCAGCTATTGAACATTAGTTCGGTACGTTAATTTTTAATCCTACTTTCCTACTTTCTCTGTCCAGCTGTGTCGGTTAGCTAAGGGAAGATCACAAGTCTTGCAGTTTCATGAAAATAAGCAAATGTTTAAAATTAGACGATAAAAATATACTAAAAAATTATTCCATGACTGAATAAGTCTTCAAAGACGAAAACTATCACAATGCCTAACATGAAACAAAATTGCAAAATTTTAAACGTAAACTAATATCAACGCAATTATTGAAGAATGCGTCCTAAAAGGCTGCAAATTGTTTCCGTGACCAAAGCTGCTATAGATAAACATTCCATTTTAGCAGCATTTCTGAACCTGTCTACGGGAAAAAATCCATCACTCGAAAGCGTTGCTAAAATCTCAACAAGATTCAATGGCCCAATCGATGTCTCTAAAACACGAGCACTTTCAGGTGAAACCGAACAATCAAAACGGACCTCATAATTAGTGAAATTTTACACTTCATGCGAGACAAAACGATCATCGGCCGGCAGTCTGTCGGGACGAGAATATTCAAAGGTTTTTTCATTGTCTCAGCTGTCGGAGGGAGGGAGCACTCTCGCGTGACGTCTCCCCTACCATTCATCTCGGAGGGCTCATTGAGACGCGCATCCGAACATGCACATTGCACATGCAAATGCACATGCGCATGCCCTCCATACATCATCATCGGCGCCCGCGGTGCTGTTAGCCGTCCGCAAATTAATTCGACCGACTCAATTCGGACATCCGAAAGCTCGCTTCGGGTGTAGATACACATCTCTACCTGGGTTTGCCAATTTTCAAAACTGCAACAAATCGCTAACTGCTCGAATCCGTAATATCGGAGATAATTGCGCTCGTAAATCGACGCCGTATAATAATAATGTATACCTACGTACGTGTACTATTATTTATTATATTTCTAACATTCGCGTGGGATCGCGTAACGAACCGCGTGACACAATATCAACCTGTCCGAGTGAAAGTCGTATCCGAATCGACGACAATAAAATAAATTTCGTCTAATTTTCCCTCTCGTGTTCTATGTATGTATGTATTGCTTGAACGTCATCTGAAGCAACGTCAGATCGTAAACCAATTTTTTCGACGACTTATTTATATAATAAACACGTTAGTTAACAAGCAGTGATAAATAATTGCGCGTTGGCATACTATGTAAGATATAAATGTTGAATATATAATTTTTGTGCAATATTTTCTTTCAATACGTGCTCGACGAAACATCGCAATAAAGCACTCGTCTTAGCATGTGTATTGACACTTGCTGCACTGGATGGATAGCGAGTGACCAGGACGTATATTTTATATTATTTCTACAAATTTACTGAATGCAGGGTCTTCATAATTTATGCATTTCTCATCAAAACCTCTATGATTCGAATTATGCCATTACAAAATAAAACCATCAATATCAACAGAAATAATTATTTTCGCGAGAATCCCCTTGTGTACGTGCAAATGGGTCAGTGTCAGAATGATAATCGTCTTGGAATAACGGCGATTTTTAGCGTAAAATTAATTATTATTATATGTGATGTGATATTATAATAAATGTTGAATTTTGTTTATTTTTTCTGCGGTATTTTTTATTTCTCAAACTTGTTTTATATTATTCGACGTTTAATACATAATACAATGATTTTTATAGATAATTACAATAATAATAATAATAAAAACATAGAAAAGGCTTGTAAAAATAGAATAATTTAAAGATAAAAACACTCGAGACACAAAAATAAACACTCCTTTATTGTTAATATCAAGATTTACTTTTGCATGTGTAAGTAAAAATGCCACATCTAGCAAATTGCATCATCTAATTCTAATTGAATATTGTCGTTTTGGTTTAATCCAACTTGAAACACCGATAGGAAATGTTTGTCGATACGATATTACAATGTTGCATTCGAAAGCAAAACGGTCATACGCAAGTACAATCAGCGCGTTGAAAGCAAATCTTAGGTATAAAGGGGAGGAATACCAACCAGTCCCGCATCATTGTGACTTGATCCAATTAACCCCTCGTTAAAAAGGACCGAGCGATTATTGCAGTCGATAGTATTGCATAGCTAGCTGATGTATCCTGCATCGGTTGCATTTGGGTTCGTCGAGCTAATAAGTTGACGTGTGTGCGAGCAAACGCGAGCAGCCAACTAAACCAGTTATGAAAATGAACGGTTAACCTTCGGGTTGTTGTTTCACGAGCCGATGTTACAATTCCGCTCGAAAAAACCCTCCAAAGTCTCGAGACCACGAAAACTCACCAAGAAGAACACCCATTCATAACGCTCCAAAACCCACAAAGACGACCCCGTCCCACCTCCCCCGAGCGCGGACATCGGAAAATATTAACAAAAAAATAAATAAACAGTCCCGATTAATTGTAGAAGTCGAAAGCTCAATCGAAAGCTCGTTTTGTCAAGCCACTATGTATGTACGTATGTACTATGAGCGAGAGTGACTTCCCCCGCGCATTAAAAAGAACTACTACCGCATACGCTCATGCCCCGGAGGAGGCTTTACATATAATCATCGAACCTGTTTCTGACACATATTAGTGACATAAAAACTCAATTAATTCCCGATATAATACAGTCGTTGGCCGGCTTACGAAACTTTATTTTGGTTGAATAAAAATACGAAAAAAAAAATCGTCCACGAAATCGAAAACCAATTAAGGTGCGCGCACCGGTCGCCAAATAACGAACTGCTTACCGTATTTATGGTGAAGATATTTCACTGTCTTTATTGAACAATTCCGTCGATTAAGTCCTCTAAGCAAGACCTCTCTAAATATTGCATTTAATGTGAAGAATCACACCGTTTAAAAGGAAAATATCCATTCAAGGTTGTCAGAACCACTAATGCGATTATAACACGTCGATTTTTACACTGATTAAGAAAATATCCCAAAGAAATATATGATAAGTGATAAAACGAATTTATATTTAAAACAAAGTACCTACATATGTAAATACAGGTTGAAAAAAAATTAAAAAGCGATCTGTAATATTATATAATCGATATAAAATAAAAACACACGCGATTGTATTCTGTACTTGAAATTGTGTTTATGCATTAGTTTTACAATCAATTGAATTTTGTATTAAAATAATGCGTAGTTACAATAGTAGCCAAACAATCAAAATTATACAATTGAACTTTTAAGACGTTAGTCAACTACAGTTGGTCTTATTAATAAATGTTTGCGTAAATAAATAATTTGAGGTCAACTTCTTTGTGAGAACCAGGATAAAGGCAAACTTTTTCAAAGAAAAATTTTTTCGAATCGTTTCAAAGCCTTTCACTAAGTAAATGCTCTCACAAGTGCATTTTTAATGTGACAAACGATGAAGAATATGTAAAATAAAGAAAATTATACGTATGTTATTTAAACTAAACTAGGAAAAAACTTTGATTGTTGCTGAATATTATTAAAATTAATTTCGTTCCAAAAAATTGATTTATGGTCCCCAATTTGGATTATGTGGATCGTTC
Organism: Arctopsyche grandis; assembly: GCF_051622035.1. NCBI lineage: Eukaryota > Metazoa > Arthropoda > Insecta > Trichoptera > Hydropsychidae > Arctopsyche > Arctopsyche grandis. The sequence continues at coordinate 9,089,004 of NC_135359.1, forward strand.
ATTAGAGTTGTTCGCCTTTTACTTTGTGTTTATTGTAAGATTTATACAACTGGAACGCATTGTACTGTGAGCGATATCGTTAAGAACAATTGTTTGTATGTAACAGAGAAAAAAAGAAGTCGAAAAAAAAGTCGGGTAACCCAAAAAATGATACTTTGATAAATCATTTCAATGATGAGATTCAAATACTGAACCTGAGGCATAGAAATCTATTACGATCTCCAGTAGCGACTATAATTTTTCTCCTCCATTCAAATACGCTCCGATAATAAATAAGCCTATATTATTCTAATAGCGACAAAAAAAAAGTCGAAAGCACAAAACCCCTGCTTTGAAACGTGAAAGTTTTCCAGCAATAAAACCATATAATTAGCCGCGTAAATAATACGAGAAGAATCGTTGCGAATCGATAACTAATTGTTTTAAATTGCAGCAATAAACGACACTTGTTCAAAAGCAAAAAAAAAATCAATAATAATATTCACGAAATTTTGTCCCACTTACTTAACCGGACAATATCCGCTCTAATCAAAATCACATATAATTCGTTAACAATCTGTTTCGATCTGGCAAACATAGACGACGACGACTAACCGACCACGTCGAACGATAAATCAATCCAATAACACCGTCGGCGATAAATCAATAGCACAAACACAAGCAACAAGTACGCACACGGACACAACACACACGTGGTAATTATTAAATAGCTCAATTAGCGCGGCATAATATTGAAAATATAAATAAACATCGCGCACGTCGCGCAACGTGTTATTAAACGTTGTGCGTGCGTATGTTTTCGCTATAATTCATCGGTTCGGAAATTTAGCACTCGAGAGTGTATGCCGTATGTATTATATGTAGTGTGTAATGGGCTGTCTGTCGCATATGCATTATTATCTGGCACTATCCGGTGTCTAGGGAGTTATTTTTAAGTCACAATAAATTGTCAGAAGAACGAGGCAGCGAACGGGTTAAGCCGATTCCCAGAATGTGAGTTAAAATTTACTTGACAATTGACAGTACCTACTTGTCAGCAATAATGGACACTTTTCAAGTGTTCCACTTTTTTTTAAACAACTTTCATTTTCTACAGAAAAATCATCCATATTTATATCTAAAACCATCATCTAACCAATAGTAATTAGACAAATCTTATCGTGGAAATGAGAAAATATGACCAAAACTGAAACAAGTACAAGTACAAGTACAAGTCGAACTGCTTATAGTACAATCACCATTATCAATCACAGCCATTCGTCATCCATTGCTGGATGAAAGCTTTTCCAATATGTTTCCATTCATCTCTGTTTTGAGCAACTCACATCCATCTCATTCCTCACATTTTTCTGATTTCATCCTTGCACCCTTTAACCTTCTTTCGGGTATCATTCAAGCACTTATTTCGTCCATCTATCGTCCGTTCTTCCAGCTATGTGACCCGCCCATTGCCAGTTCAATTTATCTACTCTCACTACTACATTAACCACCTTTGTCATACGTTATAGGTAGAAACTTTGAATATTACGTTAGATGGAAATTTGGTAATGATGAAGATTACCAGTATTTTAAAATACATTGTCGTATTTTTTGACAATTTTTACTTTGTCGACACTTTTCTGCATTTAAGTTCATACGGTAAGTAAGTATCTGGGCAAATACTTTCATAAGAAAACACCATAATAAATATCCTTATATGTACTTATATATAATATTTTAATAAAATACAATGAATAACGAATTAAAAAAAAAAAAAAAAATCAATTGCATTTTATTTGATATTTGCTATGAAAAATGTGTAAGAGAGAATCTGAATGTATGTACATAAATACATGTGTACATATTCAAAGTAAGTATTTTTTCATACATATGTGATATGTCACAAATATTTCAAAGACTTGTAGCTTAGTTTCTAATAAAAAAAAAATCAAAACTGATTAGTTAAGAGTTACCTATGTAATACATGTACATACATATATTTCGATCAATAGGTTTACAATTTGCTCAGAAATATGTTTAAGCAAACGCGAAAACGTTCCAGAAATTAATTAAAATTGATATAAAAAAAGAAAGCATGCGATCCTATTCTTACCATTATTATTAAAATATAAATAATAAGCATTATCGGCCACATTTCAATAGTGGATAAATGCGTACACGTGTTAAACTTCGTTTCGTTCCTGTTTATTAATTCGAAGAGCACGATTTGCGGTCGACTTTAACATCGAAGCTCGTCTACATACACGCGTATATATGTACATACATAATATATGTACGTGGTAAGTATACATATGTATGTATAATATGTACGTACGTACGTAGGTACCTACATACATACAATATTAAAAAGGCTCTCTTCAACATATCGATAATGTGTGTAACATGATTATAATAAGTGCTTAAAGGCGTATAAATCGAGCGGCGATGTATCGTTGTCACTATCGCCGTAATCGTGACGAGCAATCTATAAAAGTTCCCGTCGAATTGATATCTCCAATCTGGACCGGACGAACGCTGGACGAGTTGGCCTTCTGCCACTTCTGATACTCGCTATTATATTATAATAAACCTCTCGGTGCCAATACGTTAAATGTTGTGCATCTGTGATGTATTATTGACGCGTTTCTGAAAGCAACAAACATTTATAACGAATTTCTCTGCTGGAACGCGGGAAAATGTGGGACATCGTCGACTTGTCGATAGGTACATAGTTTGTCAATATCAATTTTTCTTACGAAAGAAATGCAGAAACGATCGTAGTCGATTTGTATGAGTCGCCCCCGTTTAATCGAAAAAAATGTATATAATGAACTACATACTGAAACTTTCTATGTAGGTGAGCACAGAAAAAGAAATTTACTTAGATATCTATGCTAAATCGTTCATACAAACATTGTTTGCAAATCTGCATACCAATATTTTATTCAAATTGATAAGCCAAAACTACACAATGAATGTACATACATACATATATTAATGGTAGCATTAAGATTTATAACATCTAAAAACTTTCTAAAATAAATTTTAATTTGTGCAAATACAAAATCAAATGTTCAGCCACTTTGTATATAAAATTGCTACATTGTGCATATGGATATATGTATATTCTAAATGAATTTAATACTGAAATTTTGTATGGTTTACTGTTAAATTATCAATAATTTATATTTAGAAATGTATTAATTATGTAATTTAAATCCATCGCAATTGAAAAATAAGGTACATAATTGCAGCGTCAAAATAAACACGAGACCTTTGCAACAATTCTCAAGTAGTATAATTGAATTAAAAATAAAAATACGCTAAAATATAAGACTTTATGCACGTTACATACACACTGCAATATAATTGCATCAGTGTACAAATTCAAGTTGAAATTCCGAGAAAAACGAGGCGCAATAATACCGGACGCCCGATCCTAATTGGATTATTATATAAATATAATAATAGAGACAAGTGTAGTCGCAAGTGGACGCGTCCAAAAAGTCATACAAAAAAGTGCACAATAAACCCACACAAATGCATTGCATGCGGTTAAATTGACATTTGAAACAATTTTCAACAACGAGGATCAGAAAAGAACAGAAAGATGGGGGGGTAGATACGCGCTCGTATCTCATCGCATTTAATGCTTTTTTAATATGTCAATTTTATTCCCGAGTCATTGCATGCTTTTTTCAAACACCGCAGGATAGGCTGTTTCGTTTTGCGATTATTTTTTCGACAATTATGGTACGTAAATGGGTCGTTTTTTGGAGGAGTTCGTTTGTTTTTGTGTGCGCGTGCGAGCCAAGAGCGGCACTCTCATGGAGCCGGTGATGACAGGCATCGTAATCATTATAATTAGCCGGTGTCTCCGGAGATTATTGCCGGCTCGATGATTCTCATGACCGCTGAAACCGAATTCGAATATTAAACACTCGTTAAAAATGCGAGCTAGCCTAGTCCGAGCGTACCTACATCCTATGTAGATTATCTCGGTCGCCCACGCTCGCGCTCGCGCCGTCCAACGTTTCGTTTATTATACGATTGTGTACACAAAGTATTGAAAATTACGTTTTGTGCATTTTGCAATTCGTCGCTGTTTGCCTTTTAGTTTCGGAGTTTAAAGTGGCGAAAGACGTAAAGCGAAACGGCGACCGTTGACGTTTTTTACGGCGTCCGTTTTAGTTAATGAGCGTCGATGTCGATCGAGGAATTAACCGCTTCGGCACCTTTGATAATGACCGCGTTTTGCATCTCGCTAAAAACACATAAAATAGCGAAAATTTGCATAAATTTCTTGTAGAGCAACGATCTTGTAGGAGAAGCGATGCCAACTTCTCGGGAGGACGACATTCTTGACTTCGTGGTAAATATTACGACTGTCGATTATAAAAAAGTGATAAAGATGAACGCAATTCAAGCAATCTGATTAACATAGTAAAAGTGAGTTAAAACTTTTATTTAAAAACAAATTGTTAAACATCTACTTTAAAAATTTGTTTTTGATAAACATTATATACATACATATAATCTTCAATACAATGAATTGTGGATTTTATATTGACTTCCGAAGAAAACAGACTAACTAAAAAAAAGCAATATTATTAAAAAGTATCAATTTTTGAGTATAATTATTTGATAAACTATTACATAATGTATGACTGTGGAGTCGGAGTCAGTCATAAAAAATCAACACAGTCGGATTCCCTTTTTTATTATTTTATTTATTACATTATCTGTCAACTAGTCTCCTATTATTATTATTACTATATATGTATATGTTTTTTTAAGTTTGGATCATTATAGCATTACAGGAATTCCTAACACGCCACAATGGTCAAAAATATAACAGAAAAGAAACAAAATAATAACTATACATAAATTAATACATATGTATTATACATACAATTCATAAAGAAAACAAAATATATAATATAATATTTAAATAAATCCACTAATATATTGAAATTTAATAATTTCTTTATATAAATCATGAATTTAAATTACATTATAAATAAAATCGTTGTATAAGTAAAACCGTCTCGTACTTTTTTAGCCTCATTTTTTTAAATTGATTTTTTGACACATATACTATGAATGTACTTATTTTTTATTCATACATACATATTTCATTACCAATAATTTAATAAATTGGGTAATTTTTTTTTATTCTTTTAATTTTTTATATTTTGAATATCGCTATTATTTTTATGACTAATAATTTTATACCATGACAAGAAAAGCCGATCATACTAAAATCATTTAAGTTGGTGTCATAGTCGAAGTCGAATCATAACAAAAAGTCGGAGTCGATAAATTTTGTCCCGATTCCACAGCCCTGGTATAAAGTAGAAAATTAATACAGTAAAAACAATACATACTTGAAACCATTAAGAAAATCGCACAGACAACAACTTTATCGAGAGGTTGTTACTAAATCATTCAATTTATCTATAAATATATTGTCAACGAGTCTTTTAAGCCGTATCTAAAATTAAAATATGTAGTATTGATGTATATGTAAATCCGTAAAAGATATCCATTCATTTGATCGAGTAAAATATAACGATTTGTAACCGTTGCAACACATCGAATCTACATAATGAAACGTTAAACACGTTCGCTAATCGCACAGAACTGTTTAAAGTCGAAAGCACTTATAGATGTGCATAATAATTACCGATGCAGTAGATTAATACAATTAAATATTCAATTACTGTCAAACACCCTAAATCATGACCGCAATTCATACGCAATACTACTAAGTAATTCAAAGACAGATTTGCAATAATTGTGCAACAGAAATCCATAGTGGAAGTGTGTGAGGCTAAAATGCAACTTTTCATTGTCGGCTACCGTTATTCGAATCGTGACACAATTGCGTTTTCGCATATTAAAACGGTCAAATTTGAAATATTATCTTGTCAGCAGGACTGTTTATGTTGCTCACGCTCTCAAGCCGAATTGCACTAATATGCACATTAAACTTGTGCATTTATAATGTAATACACAATATTGATCTAAATAGAAACAAGCGCTCGCTGAATCACCGCACTGCTCTTACTGGTTTGAAAATCGACGTAAAATTTACTAACAATTTAAGTATGTAAATTGTAAGAAAATAATATACTTATCTACCATAAAATATTAATGTACTCTCCATTTGTATATTAAACGTGTAGTATACATATAATATGACCCCTGAGGAAGTGAATAAAAAAAATTAAATATCTTCGCTCATATTGTTGTAAAGCGAAAACAAACACAGTTAACAAAAAGAGTGGCACTGGCACTCATAAAATAATTTTCAGTCGACTTTATTGAACAAGTGTGGACGGTTGATTGCAGGCGTTTAGATGCATACGCCTGTTGAAAGTTGAACGTAAAATGAAATGAAAATTAAAAGGAAACCTTGAAGACGAATCCGACTAAGTGGAGCATAACTAATGATTGACCTCCTATCAACTAGCAAAAACGCTCATCTGAGAGGTCATACTGCCAGACTCCAAATAGATATTTATTACAAAAAAATCATAGAATCCTTATTTTCAAACAGAATAGTCAATATTTGGAATAGTCTACCAAATGAATTGGTAAACTAAACCTCCTTGAAAATATACTTGATGATTTCCCAAAAATTTATGGGTGATTTCACAAAAATTTGTGGTTCCCTTTTTTCAGTTTTTTTTTTTATTTTGTTGCATTTTAAGTTTGTTTTATTTATTTATTTAAAATTAGCAATCCCCTTGTGTCCATTGGCTTTGCCGCTTCTCCCAAATATTCTTAAATAAATAAATACATGTTAAGATGTTGAAAAATTACTCAATAAGTTTAGGTAAGTAAAACAGTGAGTCCAATTGATAAAAAGTAACTAAAATGTAGAATGGGAGGATTCTACCATACGCAATCATAATAAATGGACAAATGTACCTACATACATTATACTTAATATTTTCAGTAAAAATCAAATTATATTTGCACGAGTATAATAGTGAAAATCAATTTTAATCTACCAAGTATTTAAATTCAGATCTTCTTTAGGATTCAATCCCTTATTTGACGATTGCACACGATCCGATTATCACATGGCTGATTCATAAGTTGCGTACAAATAATTCGAATCTTACAATCTTCAAAAACACTCGATTGATCATTTGACCATCTTCCGCATCGTTGGAATTCATCATTGAACAGAAACGGCCCGATAAGCTGAGTTCGGATCGAATTGCTTTTGACGCTCCACCGTATAATGCGGACCACTTTGCATAATGGCCGCGCAAAAAGCTCATATCTATGTACGTGGGCTCACTGAAGGGGATATACATATTTATACATGCACATCGAGTATTATACATACGAGCCGGTATAATTGCATGGATCCGTTGTCCCATAATCGCTATAGAGCGCACTATGCCAGATCGTAGATTTTGACTTGAGGCTATTTTGCGCGAAACGGAACTAGGCCAGACGCTCGGTAACGAACCGACCTAACTGTACCCATGCACTAACTATCTATCTATCTATCTATCTATCTACTTGTTGCACCGTATACTATGCAGGGCTTCTCTACATATAAGACTGCACATGCATTCATTGCACATTGTATCCCATAAATACGGTATGCGTTTTTATAATGTGTAACTTAACAAGAGCGTACATACATAGGTCGCGTTTTTTGTCGATCTGTGTACCGTTCGCTCGTTACATACAGTAACATCCTAGTTAAAGCTTAATTAAAATGTAAACATCACCACACTGGAGACGAGAAGAATAAGAGGCGACTTAATCGTAGTTTTAAAATATTAAATAATCATTACAATTGTCCTATGTCCAATGGCAACACTCATCTTATAGGTCACTCTCTCAGACTCCTAAAAGAAAAATCGAACAAATTGATTAGAGATTTTTTCTCAATCAGAGTGGTTAAAGTTCCCAACAATGTAGTAGTTTCTGGAAGCCTTAATATTTTGAAAAACATGCCAGATGTCTTTCTTAAACTTAAAGGGTTTTTAAAATTCTTCATTTCTTTTTATATTTTCGATATCATTTTACTATTCTATTTGTTATCTCTTTGTATTTCGATTGTTCTTTTTCTTGTTTACTTTTTCCTGTCTTATTTTAAATTTAATTTAATTATTGTCATCTTGAATGTTTTATTTTTTTCTCATTTAATTTATATATGTAAAAGTCAAACCCCTCGGGTCTAACAGCTTTGCCGCCTCCCTCAAGTATGTTAAATAAATGAAATAAATCAGTGGTGCGGAGCATTTTTTCTTCGTATTATTTCCATAGTTCGATTTAGTATCATATTATGTATTGATATAACCAAAGGAAGTAATAAATGAACGTTTGAATGTGTACGCAGTTCGACACCGTTTCAAACTGAAACTGTTATTAGTGTCCAAACCAACCAGAATAATAGGTATTAACGATGATCGAAGAAAGTCTACCGATGTATCGTCTATCGAATGTATTTATACACACTTATTCGATACATTGAAAAGAAAATAAATTGAGGAAACCGACTCGAGCGTATCTAATCGTAGCAGGTGAATAATGTGTCAACGGGAGCCTTATTTTTACACTGAAATACGACTACACAAAAAATTCAATAAATCTATCAATGAATACTTCCATCATTCAGGAAAAAGTATGCACTAATTGAGCTGATGTTTTTTATATATAAATATTACCCAGAAAGACTGCAATTGACCATGCGTATACTTGAATGTGCGCTTCAATTCCCTTTTATCAATTTATTTTATTTAATCTTCGCACACCGTATAGATTGACACGATAAGTGGTCTAAATTCTGATCTCAGAATAGCTAGATCGATCGATAGTCTCGCTCGGCACATTTTATAAAACGTGGATGACCTGGAAATGCAGTAACGTCGTAGGATACGTACGAAAGTACGCTGACGGGTTTTAATAGTTTCTAACGTATGTACATACATATATATGTATGTATGTATGTACAGAGTATCTTCGGACATTCGAATACGACAAACGCAATTTATTATTACTTTCACGAGATGTAAAATATACAAAGTCGAACGAACGCGAGATCCGATTTATTCAAATCCAAGCTGACCGCATTCTATAATTCGCACATCTAGAATTTTGAATATAACATTGCTAATGTTGGAAAAATTCGAAAAATTCGAGAGACCACCGCGGATTTCGTGTATTGACACTGCGAGATGTCTACGCGGAAACGACACCATTAAAAAGCTCTAAATTTAAAATTACTGCGGCTTAACTGGGTCACAAATCATAGGTGTATTTAAATACGAGACTAACCGAAAAAAAGACCTATAAAAATGATCGGATTTTAATGGGTTTTCGACCACCGACTGAATGTCCTCGGTGACGATTAACACTCCACTAACCGAACGCACGCAAAGAATAAACGTTTTACACGTCAATATTAACATTTTAGATTGACAGTTAATGCCATCTTATTTGTATAATCCCATAATACAACATCGCATTTAAACAAACCGAAAACTATACTTTTCGATTTCCATAAATGTAACACATCGTACTATTAAAGCTATTCTTACACACGGTCATCATTCTATGTACATATGTATTGCACGTATTTTTATAAACCGTATTTTTAAAATGATACATAATTTTCAGTTAAAAAATCACAGCAGAAAGCAATTTATCGATTTGGTAATATTTTTAGACTTCTATTGTATCGTTAGAATTTGAACGTGAATCTGCTAGTCAGATCCAACACAAATTAACTGAGCTATTGAATGTCACAACTTCATGAGCATTTTTGTAGAATTTTAAAGCAAACATAAAATTTGATTACATCAGGCAATATCGCATTTATGTATAAAAGTATCTTAAAGCTTTATCTGCCTTTCAAAATAAGAAATAAAATTTTGTCTTCATCTTTACGTTACGTGTTAACCATACATTAGATCAGATCCGTGGTTAGCATATATTGTTTTCAACTGAGTGGTCACGGATTCTATCCCACGCCCCGTACTGCTGATCAGACTTTGGATATGTGACTCCAGGTCGATCGTTTCCTATCAGAGTTTGCCAAATAATCTGATTTCATTGAAACGGTTCGCTGATTTGATTGAACAATTTGCTGGTTAATAAAATGCAAACATTTTTGTCAAATTTATCCATATATTTATCTATATGATGCTCTATAAATTGTTTATTGGTTAGGAAGTCGTACTGGGGTTTACCTGTATGAATGTATATAATATAAAATAAAATATCTACATATATATATATTGGCTTCTTTACAGTTTGAATCTAACAAAAAAAGATCACAAATCTCTGTACATATAATATGTAGAATCAAAGTACCATTACATTATTGCAATCCTTAGATTAGAACTCTCTTTCAAATAAAATCTATGAAATGCAAAAAGTCAAGTCTGTTGATATAATTGGTTATTTGATCCCAATATATTTCCCGCCACGTTATAAACACTATGAAAAAAACTATTAATCAATGCTGGAAAAGCCACACTTTCAAGACTCACGTAAAATACATAGTTCAAAGCTCAACTAAATAGCTCTGAAACTTTACAAATCAACAGACATATTCTAATCATGGATGATTCAGATGCAGTACATACTTTCATGAGCGTGAAAAAAATCGTGATTGCTCCTAGTTTATTCAACAAAGTTAAACGCTAACCACCGTTGCCGGCCTGTTGAGTGTTAAAAGCACCGGTTGCACACGTAAATTGATAGTCGTGCGTAATTTATAGGCAGACTGGACGGTCATATGTACGCACTTTCTAAGCATAACTCGCGCTTTAACCGTTTTATCGGTAAATCACGACACCATCACCATGGGGGAAAATTGTTTTAAACGACACCTAACTTTATTATTATTATAATGCGAATGCGAACTAAAATCAACACAGCCTAGAAAATGTCGTGCCAGTTCCATCACTACAGTGGGTGGGATAGAAATGCATACATATAAACAGAGTCCTAACAAACACATAGACTGACTGATAACCGATTACAATAAGCAGCGGGGCTTGAAACTAGACTCACTTGTCTATCGAGGGAATCTCGACGTAATAACCTAGGAAACGTCTCGTGCTGATAACACGCTGTCATTATATCGATACATACAATATTAAGTATATCAACAGACGGCTATAATCATCGATGGGTTGTTTATTAAATATCTATTGCAAACACTGTCATCATCATAGATTGAAATTTCACTTTTCTACGAGCACCAGTTAAAAGTATGGTAGATGTTGGTACCTGCCTGCCTATCTACGGAAACTTGCAAATTTCTTCGAAAATAACGAGGCGTGAGCGGATTCTTTAGATCGGAATGAGAATACCACTGTTTTATTATTGTCTTCGAATGAAATTATAATTAAAAATAATTAAAAAAAAATCGCCGCATACAACAATTTCATCACAAGCAATTCGAAATAGCGTTATACGATCACGCCCGTCAGTGAACATAAATTTATTGAGTTGTAACGATTAATTAGTAGATTTTCCTCGATGACCATAAAATCGGTATATTTTCAATAATTTCTCATTGATTTATCGCTCATTCCGAGTGTGAGAATATTACGGAACAATTTGTACGGAATGATTAAAAGCAATTATAAAATAATGCGCACACTATCATTATAGGCAAAACGTTCAAAAGCTTATACGTACACGTAGATAGCATTTCGTACACGAAAAAAAATCCACTTCAAGTATTACTCATCGAATGATTATAATGTTTTTTGAGTGCCGCTTAAGTGAAAAGAGAATTTAATATGGACAAGACCACTTCTGGTTCTAATAAACATTACGATGTAGCCATGGAAGTAATCGATACACAGTTTAAAAGTATGCAGCCTCCACTAGTGTTTAATATTTTTTTTTAATTATATTTTAACGCGTGCTATTATAATATGCGGACCGTTATATGGACAAATAGAACACGGATAGAATGGACGTGCGACAACTTTATGCAAATTACAAAGCGCGAATATGTGCCAATAATATTCAATGGCGATATTGATTTAAAAGGTGGAATAATAAATAAGAAAATCGCGAGATGTCCATGCAGAAATATATATGCATTTAAAAGTTATATTGTAATAAAACACAGCGTCAAAAAATACGTTTTACGAACGGCTCGAGGCGTGATGATGTTTCCGCATAATTATCGAATACGTTTATTTTTTTTTCAATATACATATATATTTATATATGTTTTCCATTCAACTTTTATGGTTGAATATAATGATTTTCGAACGTTTTGCATATATTGGGTTGATTTACTACGAACATATACGTCTTTATTTTTTTTAAATTGATTTTTATATTCATTCCATGCACACTTCTAATATGTGTAACGACATCGGAGAAAGTTAATTATAAGAAAACCTATAAATTCTTCGTTTTTTTTCTTTCCATTTTCCGAAATTCGGTTATAGTCAAAGAAAGCTGACGGGCCGTATGAATATTCATCACCGCTAAAGATGAGTTATACGCGATAAATTAAATACGAAACGGGCAAAAACTTTTAAGTGTGTTACGCGGATAAAAACTAACCCAATTCGTGTCTAGCGCAGTGCATGCTACAAAAAAGCTTATATGGGAATTTTAACGACATCCGCAGTTTAGAATATTTATGTAAAAGGAGAGATTTCTGGCTTAAATGAGTTTTTAAAAGCAGACATCAATCAGAACCACCAATATACAAACGAAAATCACACAATTCAACCGCGGAACAAGGCAAACAACAATTTTAAATAATACTGTCGTTTATACATAGACTAAATACGCCACCATATAAGTATCATAAAATTTATTTTTTGAAGGTTTAATCCCCTACATGGCTGACCAAGCTTACAGGTTCTTAGTTTCATATTTCATTAGTAAAAGTATTTTCTTGACACACAAGAAAAGTGTTCAGATGAACAACACAGAACAAATGCATCATTTCTCGTATAAATTGAAAAACCCTTTCGGAAAATCTTAATGAGCGTCACAACAACAATTGATCAAAAGATGGAATTTTGCCTTAGGGACTGTCCCTGGCCGGTCCGGTTGACAACGAACTGATGGATGAGGTCGGCCATCAGTGAGGGATCTCGATAAGGCGCCCCACACTTTTGCCGACACCTTGCCTTCCAACAACACCTCGCCATCGTATAGATATAGTGCAAACGTATGTATATCCATGGTGTATAACGAGACCCAGTGCTTCTAAAAGCGACGACTATTATATTTTGCCCGTGTGATTTGTGGGCGGCGGCGAGCACCTGCCGCGGAAAATGACGCCGTGCAATTCTACGCAAATATCAGCAGATCTTGGAATCGTATTATGCCTGTACCGGCACTACGTGATCACAATACCGAAGCCGGGGAGAGCGAACATAGGAGGATAGTTCAAACTTCAAACGGGTTCATTGCGAAAATCTCGAGGGCGGAAACCGAGGCTGTGAGCAGATTAATGAGCAAACGTACACACAATGGCGAAACTCTTAAAAATTGGCACTTAAATTGTCCAAAAATCTATTGACAAGGAGAGAGCTATACAAAAGATTTCTTAAGAATCTACTTTCTAGATATTAAATGATTACAGCTACCTAATACAAGAGGTAATTATACGAAATCATCATTTTTAATGAACACTACTATGCCGCAAGCAACGATAGATTGAAATTTTAATCGTTTGATAAAACACAACCACGAATGATATTCAGATAAGCAGATTGCTTGGACTACAAAAATAATATAAATTGCGCAAATGATATGAAAATATTTAAACTAAAAATAAACCTTCATTTTAAAAGCAATACATATGACATCATCATCATCACCATCGCCTACAACCATTCACCATTCACTTCCGCTTCACTCGTCCACTCTTCTCTATTTTGCGTAACTCTCATCCATCTCACCTCACACATTTACTTAATTTCGTCTACCCATCTTCGCTGCGGTCTTTTATCCTTTTCCATTCTTTCGGGTAGCATTCTAGCACTACTTCTGTCCACCTTTCGTCCATTCTTCTAGCCACGTGACTCGCCCATTGCCATTTCGATCTCCTCACTCTATCGACTACCCTTGTCATACTTCTCACCCACTTATTCCGCTTCCATTCTTTCCTCGTTATGTCAAGCATACAACGAACCACACTTCTCCGAATGCATCGGACTTTGTGTAGCAACTTGGCGATCAATGCCCAAGTTTCACACCCAAACGTCATCATCAGTAAAACATATTGATCGAAGATCTTTGATAAATAAAATATAATTAATCGATTAAAGAACAAAATTTAAATCAAATGAAGATGTTTCATCCGAACAAGACATTTAAATTATTATATTAATTGAAATTGTTTTTAAATTAGGGCTTTATACTATGTATAGGTACTATGAGGTAACTATTCAATATTGTATTGCATTATAGGAAAAACAGAATACTTCATACAAAAATAGAATTATAATACTTCAACTTCATATATCACTATTCATATCACATGTAGAAATGTAGATACGAAAAATGACAATAAATTTTAATAGTCAACACAAACAGAAGAACAATCTAGCCATTGAGTGCGGTTCAGAAAATGTATCAATTTTTATTTTGATCATATGTACATATTTACAAATACGTGGTCCAGCGAAATCGATTCTAAATAGATCGTCCATTCATTCATAAATTGCATCCCATCAGAGCCTAAATAAATAACACACACCGTCGAGCTCCTCGAGGCATCAAATTTAAAACCACTATCATCAAATTCCGAGGACGTAACAACATATGAAAGATTGGGATCGATCGAATCTCTTAACCCGGTTCGCTCGTTTGTTTTTTGGCCAAAATTGATGGATCGCCGATTGGTTGGGGGGGCCCTACGAGAGGCCGGCGAGTACGGCAAGTACCCGCCACGAGAAGATTTTGATTAATCGAAAACATTTCGCTCGCGTCGTCGAGTGTTAAATTGACAATAATGCACACACGCGTCCATGCGGATCACGAAAAAAAAATCACACATACACATGTACATACAATATGTGTACGTAGACGAGCGAGTTGAACTCTCTCTCTAGAGAGCGGAACCAACCCAACATCCCCGGTGGAGATTACTTACAGCGATGTTAGCCTAATGGGACCGTTGCTATTTGTTACGGCCTGCACGGTAAATTTCTCGTGTGTACCGGGGTAACTGGTATTTTAGCTTTGGCAGAAGAATGGAGCGGATATCTGAGCGCACTTTACCTATCTTTAGGTATGCACCGAGGCCCTGCACCGGCCAGATACCCGCCTCAGATATACAAATATGGGCGTTCTTCGATACGACGAGTTTAGGCGGAAAAATAAATGCGAGCTCGCCCTTTTGCTGCGTGCGTATTATTATTTGCCTGGGCTTCCTAGTATAAAACGTAGTATGTACATGCATACATGCATACAAACATGTATATCTACCGAAGTCATGACTGAACTAGTATGGCGCCTACTTAGTCGTCTGCTCTCGAGTTTATTGTTTTATTGAGTAAGATGAGCAATTTGAGATAATCCTGATTACACAATTAAAATATATTCATAATAAAACGGAACTGAGATAAGTCTCCAATAGGGAAGCTATTAGAAAAATTAATATATAAGTCTAATAAAAGAGTCTTTCCAAGTCAAGTACGTTGGCTAAAGAAGAATTAAACCTATCGCATATTTCATATTTATGGCAGTTCTGCATAAATTATATGTATGTATGTATGTATGTATATTGTATAGTTGAAATTTTAATCATTTATATGGTCTTCTTTTCCGGTATATGTAGAATTTTAGACTTTTTTTTTCTTATTTTAAATCGATGATACCCATGATCTGGTCCTAAGAAAAAACATCGTTATAAATAAGTACATATCTGAGGTAGTCTACCTAGTGTGACATAAGAAGAAGAAATTCTACATATGTATGTTTTATAAAAAGAAATCCCTTCTTGGACTTAATTGAAATTGTTCTAATTAAAAACAGCGTCGAATCTAAAGGTTTGAAATTACGTACCAAAAAAATAAAGATCAAAAGGGCGCCTTTAATTCAATAGAATCAAACTACTATGTATGTATACATTTTTCGGTTATCATTTATTTAGACACCTGCCATAAATAATTTTCATATCAACAGGTGGCAGATGATTAATGAGAAACAAAGCATCGTAGGCTTTAAACTCCACCAGCACCCTTATAAATGTATGTTATACGTATGTATGTAGATGTTTATCGCCCTTTCCTAAGGAGAAGCCAATTTGCACACAATACACGCAAACAAACATGCATCGAGCATTTTATTTCGATCAATTAGAGACAGTCGCCAGTTGAGCCATGCATCAATTCGGATGCATCGACGCATTCCACAGATTGCAGCAATTAATGCAGCGCGTGAGATATGCCGCATCTTAATGGCTCGCGTGTCCCTTTGTTTATCTCGTGGCGAACGGTGGCACACCATCCATCATCGAAGACGACGAGCAAAACTCGACGGTCTAAATCCGTTATTCGGTATTTATTATATGTACAGTAATGACAACAATAATCGAAAGTGTCCACCCTGAAAGACGCCCCGATAGGGATGCACTGAGTGGTCCACGATCGCATTCAAAAGCGTGTCGTTTTGTTTTTTTAACGCATTGTATAGACGAGACGGTTTTATTATGTTTGAATTTAATAATAAAATGAAATAAAAAGACATCGACGACGTCAAAAAGGACATATTCAAAAATGAAGACAAGCGTGTGAAGAGGGAAAGCGACGTGAATGGATGCTGGGTACCTGTTGTGACAGCGCTCGTTGTCGAGACTGAAATTGCTTTTTTTTAATACAAAAATCGTTTTGATTGATTTGCAAAATATGATATTGTATTTTGAAAACTCTTAATATATGTACGTTATACGTACGGTGACGTTTTTTGAAGAAAATAGACATATAAAGAATCATTTTATAACTAAAAAAGTGCTTTATAATTTTATAAAATTAATTTAAAATATAAGCATACAAATTTTGAATTTTAAGCAATCATATTTATTACACATTATTGAAATATAAAAATGTTTAGCGCTCGAATTAGTAGGTACTTTATTGAAAAAATAAAAATATATTGAGATAGAAAACCAATCCTTATAAACGTGATAAACTCAAAAATGAGAGAAATAAGCTCATTACATTACAGAAAGAAAGTATATTTTTGAATGTAAAAGATTCTCTAGATTATCAAATATAAGTATTTTAAAGCATTGAGAAATCACAATCAATATGAAAAACATCAGACTATTGATTCCAATACTCACTTTTGGCATAGCAAATACTAGATTTTGAGTTAAAGACTGTAAAAGCCAAAGAACTGTAAAAATTGCGCATTTTTAAAATGCTCATATCTCAGAAACGAAAAGATACCCACAAAAATCATTTTTTGATTGTGGAAACAAATCAAACTTAGTAAGTATTGATTAGTCTCCTCTCCGGTATTTTTTTTTTCGTTGCTCAGTGCAATTTAAAGTTTTATAAAATGTATGAATTGCATCTTTAAATAAATCGACGTTAATATTTTTAACGATAGTCGATAATATAAACTAAACGACGAAAAGGGCAGTAATATAAAATACATAAATGTGAAGGACAGAGCAGTAAAATAAAGGCCTGTCCTCTTAAATAAAGGTCGTATGATCAACGCATTTTTATAGATCACAATCAGACGTATTCAAACGATTCTGCGTTATTTAAGTAATTAAACATTCGGGAAAAAAAGTACTTTAGCACGTCGACAGCAAATAATCCAACAAGTTCAAAGCCCAATTTCGCACACCAATCAACAACGCAAACACACGATCTCCGGCAAAAAGTGAGCACACATCTAGTCGCATTCCTTAGCAAAAAAATTCAGCCGAAATGTTAAATTGATAAAGTGTATATAATAAACGAGAATCGCGCATAAGCGGACGCTTATAAATCGAGCGAACGACGCGGAGACGCATTACACGTACAGCTTTTTTACATAAATTTACCTGACTCTATGTGAACAAATGCCTTTTTTTCCTCTCGACAGATAAGATTTCCATTACGTCTATATTAGTGGTTTCATCGCCACGTATATGCGTATGTGTATACACATTGAATGTGTGTATGCATATACATATTATATAAGAACAACGAGGCCGCGCTAGGAACACAAAAATACCTAATTAGGCGATAAGAGCTTACAAGCACTCGGCGGCGTGACTTAATGCCGGCGTGAGTTATTCTAATAGGGACACAATAAATACGCTCCGATTTAATTTAAATGGGTGGCAGACGTGGGGAACAAACCTCACAGCGACCGGACCCCGAAAACGAGAACGGGAACGTCAAAGATGGAGGAAGGAGGACCGAGAAAGAGAGCCGAAGCAATATGGGTGAGCCCGATCGATCGGTTATCTCAATTATTTCAATTAAACACGCGTCGTATGATACAAATTAGAACTCGAATTTTAAGTCGATATGTCTACCTTTAAATTGGATGAAGATTTTCGCGATGAGGTGACGTCACATACCTGTGGGTAAAAAAAAGATAATATTAGTAACATAATCTTACACACACACACATACATATAAAATATACAACAAATTACGATAGCAATATCAAAATATACGTATGTTACAGTCCTAGTGTGAAACTCTGATTCGTTCATGAACATACTAGTTTGTTCATACACGAACTATTAGTTTTAGTTATAGTGCTAGTATTCAAAAAGTTCATATAGACGCACCAGGTGTCGCATGACACTTTTAGCTGTCAAAACCTTTGAGATGTCAAAACAGGGTGGGCATACACACATACATAGAGGATGGGACAAACGATTTGTGCATTAACAAACTATGTGTGTAGTACATAGTTCGTTTGTCAATTTGTTCTTTTGTGTACACTATAAGCTCGATTGGTTCAAGTATGAATAAACTAGTATTTACTACAATCGGACTGTAAGTACGTATGTACATACATATACCATAGTCATGATGTATCTTTCTATTATATGTATAAAATGCACATCTACGTGCACAAAAAACTAAACTATCAGAACAGTGTGGACAAATGCGACAGTGTGGACGATTTACATCAAAATGAACGAAGATGCAGTATTTTCAAACGCGTCTATTACAATTATTTTTCACCATCGTAATGGCGGCCGTCATTTCCACTTATATTGATGACCAAACCGAACAAAATGACAAAGTTTGAAAACGATCGGATAATAACCCAAACTTTGGTCACACGACAAAATCGTTTCCGAACTAAGAAGAGATTAGTAATTAGTAATAAAAAGCTTTAGAGTTTCGAATTTAAATATACGTTAATTTATTTCCACATTAGAGATGACTTATTTGTTGCTATTAATTGCGAATTTTATGGGTAGGAAAGGAATTTCATTTGTGATTTATGTTTTATTTTTTTGTAAGAAGCCACTTGAAGTATGAAAAGAAACATAGCCAAATGTTTAGTTATGATATAATTTAAATATTGCTTTTTGCGTTTTGGTTTCTATAAAGATTTTTACGCAGAGGCTAGGTAGATGGACTGAGCTGAAAAGATAAAAAAAAATAATAAACCAGCCGAAATTCTGTTTCCAAACATGAAGATTTTCTTTTAGATTCAGTGACGAACTAAGAAAAAAATTAAAGTTGCCATGAACGAGCTCGATTTCAATATGCTGTACGGGAGATGAATCACACAGCGATATCGCCACATCGGCTGCAGTTGCAGCTTCCAAAAGCTTTCCGTTTTTATTAGCATTAGCGTAATCGGCGCCCGCGACAACTTGTAAAATTTCAACGGTACAAATGGCAATGCTCAAAAGAGGACGACACTCCCTAACAGAGGCCTCTCCCGAGAGGGAATCTTCAAAGCGTTCGCAGCCGTGAAAGCCACTTATCTGCCGCTTCAAAGTGCTCGAACGTGTCGGACGAAGATAAGAAGTCCTCAACACCACCACCGCGGTTCGACGGCGACAACTTCATTTTTTTGCCTCCTCTCGACATCAAAACGGCTATTAAGACGTTCGAGTGAAATTTCGTTCCAAATCGTCCGAACGCTCGCCGACGATAATCCAATTTGATTTTTACAACACGGTAGCTCAAGCGATGTCAAAATAAATTATTCGCCACGATTAAACCCCTCCCCCCCATCTACGATAAATAGCCCCATCGAATGTCGTGGACGATTTCTGAGTGTGCCGTGCAATAAAACGCAGACTTTTACTACCCCATATAAGGAATTGTAAATATCGCGATAGGCGATTTTACGGCCATTTTCACCGTGATAAAGTGACCGGCAATCGCGCGAATCGCAAAAAAAAGATCGTGGAAGCCAAAACAAGAATAAAACATTCGCAATTTATATTATTATTAGACTGCATTTTCAATCGATAATTCACATACATATATACATACATAGGTATTGCAAATCGCGCTATAATTTAACTTAGAACAGGAATCAAACAACTAAACGATCGTATAAAAACATCACGCAAGGTCTGCCAGGTGGGCTCTTTTTGGACGTAGTTTATATTTTCGACTAATAAAGGACGAACAGCAGACAAGAAATCGACATTGTCCTCGCATATTTTGAAAAAAAATTACTGCAATAAATAATTATGGTACATTGGTACCTGCTATGCTCGTTCATTGAGACTATTTTTTATATATGAAATTACTGTTAATTAAATACTTTTTTAACAAGAAGCAAGACATTATTTAGCTACCAGGAGGATGCTCATTTTATTTCAAAATACTCTGAAAATAAACTGAATAGTTAAAAACAGGAAAAATGTTTATTACGGACGGACGGACCGATGTTGTTAAATGTAAGTGCAAGCCTAAACACAAAGATGCAGGAAATTAGGAATAAACCTCCCCGACAAAGAGAAAAAGGAAACGATGGATTTTATCTACAATATTTAACAATAAAAATTTTATATTATAATTGATTTATTTTATTACAAAACATAGTACTCGTTTCTTTAGTTTATTTTATTAAAATACAAATTCTATTTTATATTGAAAACTCATGTCGACTGTATGTACATATATATAGATAAAAAAAGAACAATAGAATAATACTGGAAAAATGAATTACGCTAAAAAAGAGGCCACTTGGCGAACACTGAAGTTCATTCATACACCACTTAAATATTATTCGATAGATAAACGTCCACTCTCTATCATTACAGCCTATTAATACCAATAGTGCTATATTGATATGTATTATGTAATTTGTTGGTTTTTTAATTAATAGATCGACTATTAGAGGAAATTGTTGGAAACGAAAGGAAGACATCAATAGTGCGTTCGAGCGCATTCACCAATCCGAGTACCGGTCAGCAACGCCCACAATATTTCCCCAGCGGTCACATTAGGGTTAAAGATATTCCGGAAGGCGTTCGTATTATGCTCATAATAATGCATATACAAAGAAAATATCCGATAATTCCGACACGATGTAATTGGAAGTGCAACTGGCCGAGCTTTGATCTTCGCGCGTCGACGCTCTCTGTGACCACACGGACTCGTAAATAAAGGCGGGACACACACATTTAAATCGAACTAGCCGAAATGAATAAAACAAGTGGGGTGAGATGGAATAAGACGAAAAAAAAACAAAACGGAAATAATCGTAGCAGAAGGTCGTTAATTGAATGCGGCGCGAGAATAAATTCAATTTGGGTGAGCGCTTTAAATTACGAGCATTTTATGCTGAGCGCAATATAAAAATTCGATTATAGATAGTTCGTGTGGTCAACGCACACTACGTATGTATCTACGTTTTTATTATTTATCAATTAGTTCTTTCGGGGAATGACATCGACTCACATTCGAGGTATTTGACGGACTTTGCCCCGGAGCAAACTCAGATAAATTATTGGCAATGAGATCGCCGACGCTTCTCACACTCTTTCACATCAAAAGAAAATTTTCCTATGATATTATACATATTTTATTGTTAAAAGAAGTGCATCAAATTAAGTTCATATGTATTTAGCATAGAAATCATAATTTTGTTGTTTATTTAAATATATACTTCTACAAATGGTTACAAAGAAAAGAACCATTAAACTGAACAAATACAATGATGATTGATGTTAACATAAAGCTGCTTCCATATGCATCTAATATACTTTAAGGATTATACAATAAGGAATAGAGATATACATAGTTTTTATACTAGAAATAAGGACAAACTAGTTGTAAGTAGAGTAAGAAAAAATAAGACAGCTGGGGGTGTTTTTCACAGGGGTGTGCTCATGTACAATGCCCTCCCTGAATGCGTCTGGTCTTCTAAGACCGTGGATGCATTCTTGCGAGGTGCTAAGAGACACCTCTGTGAGGGACAGTACATACATAAGTTAAACATAAAATTATAGAGTTAAGTAATTAAGAATGTATTTTTAAATTAGCTAAATAGCTAAAATTATACAAATAAATAAATATTAATTAACAATGGTGAACCATTTATTATGCATTAAGCATCGTCCAAACGCCGCCTTTTAATATATGTGATATAATAATAACAAAAACAACCATTGATGTCATAGTCATAATCGGAACCGGAACTGAAATAGTAACCAGGAATCGGAATCGCAATCGCAATCGGAACCGGAACTGGAATAGAATCGGAATCGATATAGAAATTTTATTAATTAATTCTATAAATTATAATTAATTAATTCTAAATATTTTTTTTGAAATCTCCATACTTGTCGATGCACTCACCCCGTACAAACATACCCACATACATCTCTTCCGTTTTTCTATATATTATTGCTATATTTTAATTATATTTTCCACTCCTTCAATTTGCTAATAAAAATATTAAACTCCAGATATCGTCCTTCAATAGTAATAGTAGATACATACATGTACAATGTATACACGTATATATAAATTGATTGTTTGGGAAGCTGTGGTCGCTGAACCGACCGGACCCTGTTCCCCCTATCAAGAGTAATCTTGATTGAAGGCTTCCACGGTGTCGGGTCGCGACGCACAAAAACAAAACGACGCCATTCATCGCCGCGTCTCATTTTCGATAAACCATTCACGCATACCTAAACACACACACACACACACACAAGTGTGAGCATGTGGCTCTTAACGTGTTAACAAAATCCAATACAAAACCATTTCCAATTGAAACGTCGTACGCGATCAAGGTCGTATTGAAACGGTGTAGCGCTGATAAGACTGTCACAGTTAAAAATGTGTGAAATAGACGAATCTACTAGAGGTAAAAAAAAAGTACAGCATTTACTAAAGAGTATATTTACCGTTACCATTCATGTTTTATTTCATTTAACATCTTCATCGTCATAATCGGTGTTGAGTCATGCATCAACCATTTTTGTATGCATACTTTTCATATACATATTCCATTCTTCTACATACATAATTTACATAAGTATATATGTATATAATATTCTGGATTGCACACATCCATATATCGAGACTATAAACATTTTTCTAACTTTGCTAAACTAATCTTTTATCTCGATCTCTTATATGCACATTGTTTTATTTATTAACTTATATAATTATAATTAACATATAAAAATAATACGATAACAATTTGTACCCGCTACGACCTGACAGGTTACCTCAACGCATAGCAGCCGTTTTACATATAACAACAAATAATGAGAGATATAGTATGTAAAAACCAAATTATCATTCAAATAAACTCGTGTTGATTGCTTAATTCCTCAATATGACAATCAAAGAGGTCCGGGTGCTTTATTATTGCATTGAGGAACCTGACTGCGTCTACAAGATATAGACAAATTGCTGAAGCAGACGATCTCGCCACAAAAAAATAATATTGATCCATTTTGTTGTTGTGCCTTACTTTAAATTTTTACTGTTTATTCATTTTTCCAAATCTTAGTATCCCATATATCCAATATTTCCTAATATTCAAAGCTTTTCCTTTTTGTTTTTAATTTATATCATGTTTAAAATTTACTTTCAGAAACTTTTATGGTTTCGATTATGATACTGTTTGTGTTCATAAAATAGATAAATATAGAAATAGGTTAAAAATGTCGACGATAGCGCAAAGCTACATATGTACATGTATCACATTCAGGAGGAGAAATTTAAGCTCCGATAAAATCTAAAGGTTGCCCGTACTTCCTTTTAATACTCCAAAAAGTACATATTTGATAACGACAGCAAACCTTCTCGGAGAAAGTGATTCAAAGCTTTAGAAATACTGTGGGAAATAAATGAGGGTAATACCCATACTTTCTCATGTACCTATAGATATCGAAGAAACTTCTTTTGTACTTTTTTTTAATCAAGAGATAAAATTTAGCTTCACTGTGAATCTATATGTATCTTAAATCACACATAACATGTTAGAATGAGTAATTATCAATGGGATAACATTCAGCAGATGAAAGTTGTACAATTTTTAAATAATATCTTGAAAGGTCGTTAAAACATTAGAGCGAAATCTTTAAATCAGGAAATCTATTGTAAGTACATACATTTGCCGTATTGAAATACACATGTTAACGACAAGCCATAATATTAAATATTGATAGCACAGAACCATTACGAACCATAAAATTTCACACGTCCATTAGCGACCCGTTTATCGCAGCTAAATGGAAATTACGAAGTGTAAAAACAACAACTCTGCGGATTCGAATTCGAATTAACAACACTTTTTAAATGGATTAAACAATCGGCGACAATTACGATGATTATTGGAAAGGAAATCCAAGAGGTACTTCCAACGAAGCGAAGGGAAAACCTAACATAACGTATGTTATTGGCGAAAACGACCGATAATGAAGCAATAATGTCCCGCAATTAAGATTGCAAAAACATTAAGGCGAACAGCCTTAACTTTTAACAAGTGTCAAATTGAATAATCGTTCCCATTCGACACACGGGGGAAAAGCACTCATATTCGGATTCATCACGATCGACGCGTCACACACGAAACAACAGCAAAAGGAAGATGAAAACGACGATAAAAATCATCCATTGTATTATAGTACACATTTTTTACGACGACTTTCGCCAGCGTGATTCGAGCATTAAGATCGCAAACGCACCGAGGCTTGCAATTTCGACGGATTTATCACAGCATACGTTTACCTATGTGCGGTATGGTGCATGGGTGCATACAGAGACGGATTGCGACACTGAATAAATATCGTAATACCTGAAGGCAAGTGTTAATACATTCGATGTAAAATTCGACAGTCTATATAGGTAATATGCTAAACGAATCGTGCCAGGCGAGCAAGTGTCGCTGTCGATTTATGATGTAAAATGCGAAATAGTATCGTGTGAAAGCTTCACAACGATAAGTCGAAGCGATAATGTACCGAATTCACGAACTTGTCGCAGGTGAAGGCGTTAACAACGCTTCGAGCTATTATAGTATGTACGTTGTCTAACCCTCCGACGACCGAAACGATAAATTTATGATCCCAACAATCGAAAGCAAACTTCAACAAATTACCTTTATTTGCACAAATATCTCCCGCGAAGAGAACGAATGCTTTCTGCAACGATTCGAAAACTTCATTGAAATGCACCGACTGGCCATACATATTCCTATAACAGTGTAATAAATCTACATTCTATACAAAATGATACAAAACTGCAGATTACACACATATCTTAGAGAAAGAAAACAGCATTGTAAACCATGTATGTAAGATTCAGTTAATTGTGATACACATAAGTGATAGTTACTCTAGCTGAGAGCAACATACATATGTATGTCATTATATGTCAAATTATATTTCAATATTATATATTTTCATTGACGTTTCAGTGAAATCATAACCAGTTACATTTTCAGGGTTGGTTTTATTCATTTAAGATTAGATGGTTAGGGTTGGTATTATTTAAGGGTTAGGTTAGGTTAGATTAAGTAAGGGTTGGCCCTATTCATTTAATATTGGATTGTTAGGGTTAAATTTATAGAGTTAAACGTTCTAAATTCATTGTTTGATACATTTTCACTGTTTGAATTGGTTAAAATATATTTTCACTTGAAATGTGCTTTTACTTATATATAACATGTACATACATATATAAATTGACCCAATAACATTTTATAGTGAGAGAGCTCTGATTTTACCGAAAAAGATACTCTCCACAACATCCTAAGTGAAAAAAAAAATACACAAAAAGGGTTATAAATGGATGCAATGTGCGAAAATTTGAGATCGCGTCTCAGTAGCAACCTAAGATAAGTCTTATTAAAAAACCAATCGTGAATAAGAAGGTGATACAGAAGAAGTAAACAAAATATTTTATATTAATTAATTAATCTTTAAGCTTTAAGCTGAGGGGACAGGGGTTCGTTCCCTAACTCAGTGTTGTTGGCCGAACCTTGAATAAATCTGACTCCAGGTCGGTCTCTTCCTATCAGAGTGTGCCAATTTATCTGATTTCATTGTAGAAACGGTTCCACCAAATTGACAACCTATCCGGTTTTTCACACATTAGAATTCATAGCATCTCTAATTTTTTGAAAATTATTTAAATATGCTAGCCACTCTGTAAAATGTATGTATTTCTCGCAAAATTTTGCTGTATTTCGAATTTGTCCATGATATAATAATTGTTTATCGATGTTTGTTTGTAATTGGCCAGGAAGGCGCATTGGGTTTACCTGTACGGTATTCCTGGTATATATTTGAATACGAGTAAATGTATAAAATAAATAAATTTGAAAAAATGTGATAAATTCAATGTTTGATATAAATAAGTATATATGATCATCTTGATTATAAAAAAAAAATTGTAAAAATGCCTACATTAGCCCAGTATACTATGTATGAAGAAGAAATATAGGGATAGAAATCCGCGACTGGACTAATCCCAAGTTCCCAGTTTCATGCAAAGGTCCTCGAATCCTCTTCGAAACCAATTGTTATCCGATTCCAAAATCACATATGACGCATATGTATCTCTGAAATGTCCGATTTCAGCGTCGGCTCACGCGCCATAGTTTGCGGTGCGCTGGCTTACCTACGCCAACATGGCAGGTCGGCGTTGGGGTTGAGCCGATCGAAAGGAAACAATGGCGGTCGGAGGTGTAAGTCGGCACAAGACGAAACAGTCAGTTGTTTATTTTGAATATCAATTGTAGACAAGCGGTGCGCCGTGTCCGCGGCTAATAATATTGTGTAATATTGTAATGCGATGTGGCCGGGAGTGAATAACAATTAAAGAGCCAACACGAAAGAGGACGACACACGCCGCTCATCGAGACCCAATCACAATGATTTATTTCGGAAACGACAGCGAAAAATAAATAAATTAAAAATCAACACACAAAAACACACACTAAACAATATGACGGGAAAAACCAAGAGAATGCGATACCTTCCAGTACCTCAGTATAGCATAGCGCACGCGAGCAAAAATTACGAATATAAACTAAATTATTTTTATTAATTAATTTATTTAAATGGCTTTTAATAAAATACAGAATCATACACTCACATACGTATATGTATGTGTAAAGAGGATAATTATAACGAATTAAAATATAACATAATTCAGACTCATTCCAAAAAGTCAATCGAATCACCACACTTATATCAATCTAGGGATGGGAGAATGGAGATAATAAATATGATACGAAATGTCAACTATCATTAAAAAATAACTGCAGAGATCAAATAAAGCGAAGACGAACTCTTAGTTCTCCAAATATGTATAGCCTTAGAACTCAAATATCACAAAGGACAATCGAGAATTTTATAGAAAAATTCATATCCTTGACATTTTTAATTAAAATAAAATATTTGCATTGTTCAATAACAGATGAGTTTTGAAAAGCTATCTTTAATGTACTTATTTTGAAAACTCAAAATCAAATTTTCTCCAATGAATAAGAATGATTATTTATATATTTAAACATAATATAATAACTTTATGATTTCCTTTTTTTTCGTTATCTTATTTATATTTCTAGACTACTGTATGATTATTATCAAATCCCTCGAGTCCATCGGCTTTGCCGCCTTTCCAAAATATTCTTAAATAAATAAATATGAATTTTATCCGCACTGTATAAAGATGGCCATGTTTTACGACGATTTTAAATTCAAAACGTGAATTTTATTTTTATATCATTTTTACGACGTACATACTTTAATTTAATTTACTATGCAGGTATGTATGTACATATTATATGATCATGCTTTAGAATTACGTGTTGTAATATTTTATTATCTCGCCTAATTTTTTCTACATTTTGGTGACCTTAATATGCCGATTTAGGGGATGGAGGATCTACTTACATTTTAAACGAAACAATTAATTTAATAACCAGTTAAAGAAAATAATAAGGCAAGTTGGAAGGCAGTACGACAAACTAAACATACCATTAACGTATTAAAATTATTATGTAGATACATACATATAATTACATTACTTGAAAGGTAATATAATGACAGTCTAGTGTATGTTAATTCCGATATATATGTTTATACAATAGATTAGAATAAACAGTTGCACGGTATGAAACATTAATCATATATGGTATACGAATAGAGCCATATGCTAAAAGTATTGCCGATAACAAAAACCTTTTTACACATGAATAAATGTATGTACGAGTACATATGTATATACATATATATGTATACATGGAATGCAATACTTTTTATTATTCAAAGTGTGCAATAAAGCACCAAAGATTGAGCATAATTCATCTGCAAACACGAATGAATGGCAACGGTTGTAATCTTCGACTATTACACACATTGTCTACGATGAATTACCTCAGAAAAAAGTCTTATGCCGTACAAGCGTATGAATAATTCAACGAGTTCAGTGAGCTTTTCGTCGAAAAATCGTCCGTTTTAAAACGTAATTTCTCGTTTCGTCGGAAATTAGGCAGATATGGGGGGGGGGGGGTGTACCTATTCAGAGGGTGGTATCCACAGCACGCACCACAGTTTTAATAAACAAACAGACTGCGATGTGTGTTGTTTGCATTGTGTCGCGTGAAATGCCTCCTGTCGTGTTGTGATGGCCACAATAATGAACAATGTGAATGTATAAGTAATAAGGCCTAACGTGTGCATACTTATCTCGTCGGTCACAAAAAAAATCAGCTTTTTTTGGAGCGTTCGCTGTTCCTGTTGTCGGGAGGTTGTTGCACTCGTCATATCTCAAAATTGAAAAATATATGCATGGATCCACCTTAACACGCGTAATATACCGATCCTATAGATGCGACCTACATACATACATATAACTATTCAGGACTAATCGGATAAAGATGAAACGCACCGACAAGCTTAAGCAAATTTGTAAAAATTTTGACCAGTTGAATCAACGTAAGAGAAAAAAAAAATGAAACGATACACGGAAAATTCGAA
Organism: Arctopsyche grandis; assembly: GCF_051622035.1. NCBI lineage: Eukaryota > Metazoa > Arthropoda > Insecta > Trichoptera > Hydropsychidae > Arctopsyche > Arctopsyche grandis. The sequence goes on from NC_135359.1 coordinate 9,118,402, forward strand.
AAAAGAATAAAAGCACGAAGCAAGAAATAATACGTTCAGATGACAATAATCGTCAAGATATATAGTATCAATAGAATAAATTGACTTTGGCGATGAAAATTTATATTATTGTCTTCATATCAATTTCATCCGAGTGAATTACAAATGCTATGCAAAATTGCACTACAGAACTCCACTTATTCGAGTTTTGCAGGTATTATTCAAGAATAGTGATAGAGAATATGTACATACATACATACATACACACGTTGTTAAAATTGCACAGATGCGTGTGCGAGTGCAAAACTCGCGAGGAGAATCCGAAGTGAAACTAAAAGGCAAACAGAAAGACCATAAAAGAAAATCGCTGCAAAAACGAAGGTCCAATTTGTGCACAACAGCGTCTAACAAGAAAGCACTCCCACTGGCATAAAGTTGTAAACGCGAAAATAAAATAACCCGAGACGAAAACAAAAACGTTCCAATTATCATCAATAAAACATACATTATATCTACCTGCGGGAGAAATAATAAAATTAAAATACAAACACACACTCAAAGACATAGAATCAGGGTCGCCAAGAGGAATCCCGGGCAATGGGAAAAATAATTCCGGGCCCTATGACAAACTAAAAAAAATATGTATTAGTTATATTTTTAATATGCGAAAAATCTCAGAACTATTAGAAAAATATCCGTATGTTGGTCGCCATTTTTTAAATATGTAATTGAATAAGAAAGTATGATATAAAAGGTATGATTTCCAACACAGGGCCCCTAGAGCAGTCAGGACCCTGGAACTTTACCCCGCTTCCCCCCCCTCCTCTCGTTAACCCTGCATATAATATGGCTACGTTTAGTACCTCATACTACGACAACGCCATAAAATTATAATATTGACGATGAGAGAGAGAGAGAGAGAGGTAGCAAGTAGCAGATGCGGTGTATCATTTACCCGCTAAGAACTATTTTAATGGGTGGTCTGCGGTTTGCGCAAAGGCGAAAAACCGACACTCGAAAATGGCCGATTCGAAAACAAAACCGACGAGAAGAGAAGAGATGAAAACGAAAAACAAAAGGAAACGGAACGGAGCCGAGCGAAAAACTCATCATCCGGTAATTTGTTGAAGGCTTTATAGGTCCCCTGACCCGAAATTGACAGTAACAGATTATCAAAGCGAATAAAGATCGCGAGAAAAGGTGCGCCGATGGAAAAAAAGTCCCATTCCGAATTAAGATTTTATTTTTGCATACAATGAGCGACTCGCCGTAGCACATGCGTTCTAAAAACTAATAAATTAATATTATATATTTAAACCTACACGAGGGACCGGCGTATATTAGCATTTATGCTTTACATGTATTATATTATAGGTACCAAGCAACATTAGAGCGGTTTTCATGTTGTCAAAATTTTGTTCATTGTTTTTTTTTTTTAATTCAATACAAGTCTCCTTTTTATCCACCAGGAATGTAGAATAAACATAAAACCTTAAAAAATTATATTTATAACAATGCCTTCTGAATTTAGACTGACTGGTCCAGTGAGTTGTTGATTTTTAAGCCTGCATTATTATATATTTTTTTAAATAATTTCAAGCATAGCGTAGACTAATTCAATTCACATTTTTATTATCCCATACGAGCAATTCGTATGAAAAATAAAAATTTTGCTATCATATTATACAGTCATTGCTTCATATTTATGTACATATGAGACGTTGTATTTGAAAGTCAATGATTTGGGAAATATTTCTCAAAATGAAGAAAAGTCGACTTATGCTATTTTCATATGTAACAACTCATATGTTGACCTACATATGTACATACATACATTTTGGCTACTAAACTAAATTCAACTATGTAAGTTTTACATCGACTTTGCGACAATATCGCACGCGATCAACTTTCGACAGGGACATCAAACTCTGACGACCCAAAGTTCTCATTAATTCTCACCCGATCTGTTGGGAATTGACTGCGTCCTTTCTCCGTATCAATTTATGATCTTACCAAAAAGAAAAGAAACACATGTCGCCGATGGGCGATAAGTTGATTGCTCATTTAGAAGCGAACCGCACACAAAGGGAAATAATTACCAGCGGATAAATACCGCGTTGCCCAAATACTCGTATGCTCATAATGAGATTTTGACGATTCGGAGCTTTCGAATCACGCGAAACCGTATGGAAAATGTGTTGCGACCTTCTTTACTGGTAAAAAAAAGTAAACTGCCACTTCCTCTAACTCAAAAGTTATACAACACACACGAAAGACTACATATATGTATGTATGTATATATGATATATACCTATGTAAACGTATCCTCAAAAACTATTACAAATATCAAAACTTCATTTTTTAAGTAATTGCATAATATTTACACTCGAAGTAATTGATAGCGGGAATAATCGCCAATTAAGGCGCCAAATTTTTCGAAAAAAACCCAAAAAATTATTTACATTTCAAATGCTAATGTATGAACATACATATTGAGGTGTTAGACATTATAGATTTTAAGTTCAATGTGTAAATTGCAGTAATGACTAGTGACGGAGACTCGTACACAATAGCGTGACGATCATTTGGCCTTAAATCACATGTAGATAACTGAGATACGCACATTACTACGCATTTTAACAAAACAAAAAACAAAATAAAACACTTCGAATAAAGTCATATATTATAGCATGATAGTCAGATGTAAACTAACTATCCATAAACAGATTGTTGGAAGATTTTCGAAATTAAGAATAGTTTTTCTTAACCTAGCGGAGACTGGGACCGTTACCTTATCGTGCCTTTTTACAAGGTATGCTAGGCTTTGACTCACTATCTTCGAGAAGAATTATTGCTATTTATTTGGAGTTGGAATTAAAGAATTATATATTTCTAGAAGATTATAATTATATATAAGCCCTTCGATTTTATTGGAATTTAAATTTTGGGCGCCTGAATGCGGTAGAGCTTTGCGTCATCATTTAATTTTCCAACCTATTCCTGCAAAAACGTCTGCTATCAATAACTCGTCTCTTGTAAAGGCTATCCGGTTCCTTAATGTGATAGATGAACATTTGGACCTGTTCAATTGTCGTGTTGATGAGCTGGTCAGTTTCGTGAGATTCAACACGAGTCTATTTGAATGAGATGAATGATTGGAAATTTTTATTGTTCCTTTCCTTTTTTTTTTGTAAGACTGATGTGACGCTTTGGGGCAACCTGTCAGGTCACATTGGTCATATTATTGTTATTATTATTATAAAATAATAAATAAATGTGTGTATGTATCTACATTTATGCATTGTTCATATTGGCATCACGCGGTATCCAAGAATCTTACGACCCATAAACCGCCGTTAATTTTCTTTTAGGACTTTAGAACCACAAAGGAGCGTATTGACTTATTTGCAAATCCACTCCCTTGCACTTTTGCGGTAAAAATAAACGAAAAAAAAAATAAATTTGCGGACTGCGGAGCAAGCAAGAGACGTACAACAGACGCATCGCACCTACAAAAGTATGAAAAATATATACATATGTACATTGTAGGTATTCAATATACCGAGAGTGGAAATAATTTACATTCTCAAGAGGTTTACGCTATTTTAATGCATGTGCTTTCACCGCAATAATAATTCTTCATTGATTTACTACTTCGTCGGCAATAAGCTTAAAGTACTAAATATAATAATAATAATACTTTTATCTTACATATACTATGAACAATACTGTAAAATATATCCATACAATATGTATAATTGCAAAAGCACATATGTATACTAAAAATGAAATGGATCGTAAACAATCCCATATTAAATGACACGAGAATTTTCATTGTTCTTGTTTATCGTTCGTTAGATTTACATATATAATACCTATGTACATTCATACACATATACTATATTTTATGGGGACCATCGCAGACGATCTGAGTGCAGATAAATAGAGCAATTTTCGATAGTTAAATATGTATATCGAGATATGTACATATTTATAGGTAATAACAATCGGGAAAAGTTTGTGCTTTCATCCATATAATCATTTCTAATTCAATTGTATACATTATCACCTTTAATATGCGACTTGGAGTGTGATGAATGGAACAGATGCATACCTGCAACAAAAAACAAATATATGTTAATCAAACATGCAAAAATTAATAATACGTTTGTACCGTTTTAATTTTTCGAGCTGTGTATAATTTGTAGAATAGGAAGAGCTTCTAAAAAACTAGTATTTACTGCTGAAATTTGACTCGAGATGAGATTGATAGAACGAGAAAAATGATACTTCTGAGGTAGGCAGACTTGACCCGAAACACACATTTTATCGCCTTTCACAACCAGGTTAATTTGACAGTTTTATTTCAGCATAAATTCAAACACAGCCACATAGTGAACGAGACGAATTTGATTTAGTTCGTGAAAAAATTAATTGTAGATGTTTTTTTGCCGGACAAAATGTGGAACGTCACGTTTTTAACGATTATTAATAAGATTCCGATCTGGGCACAATCGAAAAGAAAGCTTGTCAGCTGAGACGAAAGCTTTATGCGTCGGTGACAGCTTTCACCCTCGGGGGTCTGTCAGACCCCCCCATGTCTGGAGCAGACGTTGGAAGGGATTCGAGGGTACGTACACGTGTACAAACGTATGTACATATGTATGTAGATACAAATCGAGAGGGACAGATTCGTTTAGTCCGAGCATTTCACGGACCGGTGCTGTGGGGGTTCGAGAAGAAGACGTAAAGGAAATGACAGGCGGTGGCATCGCCGAATTTTCGCATGTGTGTATAATTCGAAAGGTCATTCGGTAAATTGAAAATCGTTTCATACTATGTGAATGTGTACGGAAAACATGCACTTGCACGTTCGTAAGTACGTATTATATACAAGCTTCTACATAAATATAGTAGCTTTATGAGCATTTATTGATTGCTTACCACTAACATAAGATTTTTACTTTACATATGTACATATGTAATAACAATAGAATAAGCTTTGTAATTCGAACTCGAAATTTTACTGATTCGAACTCAGAATCGATCACTTATCACGTTTTCATGGTCTATAAAAAATGTGTGTGTGTATTTTGGAGAATTTTTGAACACTGTTAGTCCTATTGAACTGAAACATAGGATCGGTTATTAAAATGCTTATCGATAAGAAGAAATTTTCAAGTTGAAAGGAAATGGTACTTTCCCTTATAGGTGTCCTCTATTTTTTAAGTTTTTGGATATATGTATATCAACGAATCAGACTGAGTTTTACAAGACTATGTATGTATGTTTCACTTCGATATCGATTCAGTATTTATTCCTACAGTCCTCCGATCGTTTTGATATTTTGCCATTTTTTTACATGCAATAGAAATTATACATTTTATACATCATTTATAAATATTTTTACCTCAATTGAAAGTAATACTTTCACTCTAGAGAATTGAATTTGTATGTTTCCCTCAGAAAGATTCTAGTGTATTGAACTGAATTTCATATGTAGTTTTTATAGGTTTTATATACCACAATCTAGAAAATCTATGTTCATTTGCATAAACCATACCATAACGTTAAAAATCAAATATTCTTATTTAAGTAAATATAGATATTTATTGTATGAAAGTGTAGAAATTACACCCAATATTATTCATGTACCTACATATATGTATGTAATTTGAGTAAAATGTTAATTATATATACGGACATCAGTTCAACTAACAGATTTATCATTACATATATGTATGTACATATACTTATACGAAGGCTACGGGGGAGATGGGTGGACGAAATCAAAAAAATGTGTGCATTTAGATGGATGAGAATTGCTCAAAACAGAGACAAATGGAAGCGTGTTGGACATGATGATATACTTATATACATAGTTTAAACATGTATTCTGTTCAAAAGTAAACTAAGTACTTACTTCCCCTAAATAATGTAAAATTCAAATGAAATGTTGAAACATTTACGATTGCGATTGTTCGGAGCGTTTGATTGCCACACGTCTAACTATAAACGAAGAAGCGCGTAATATTTTACGACATGTAAAACCTCAACTTTCCGCCCGATCATTCTGAAAGCTTACGATCAATTGATTGCCCAACACGAATAATACAATATAATTGAGAGAGCTTGCATAGGAGAGTGTCCAATACAGCAAACATCGTCCGCGTCATGATTGGGAAAGCGCGACTTTTGATCTCGCGCGAAAGCGAAAATTGGCATTGTGTGTGATACATCCATCCCGGCAGAGACAATGGACGCAAAATCCTGAATATGGTAGTCGTCGTGTTAAATAACAACACACACACACACGTACTTGAAAGAAAGAAGGAATAAAGAGAGGAGTTTTTAGGGCGACAACACGCTGTCACGACTCGGGACTTTGTATGCTAATGAGCCAGCCGGCGAGAATTGTGTTTACCACGGCGCGGACACAAGTTGAGGCTCTCGTCCCTCCATTGGCCATTTCAATTGCAAAATAGCTTAGCACAAAGGACGCGAAAGCCGAGAGGGAACCCTCTTATATGCCACCCATCGTAGGCGAGGAGTTGTTTCCAGCTTCGAATTTGTATACGAGATAATGACGTTTAAATTAACACAGCAAACGCGAGCGCCAATTAAAACAGGCCTCACTGTACACCGCATTGGCTCATGAAAAATGAAACGAAATTTAATACCGATGTACATATGTAAATATGTATATAATTTGTGGGAATATACGTGTGTCTTGCGATTGTTTGCCATATTCAAAATTTATGCAAATCGGACCCTTTTCCGGTTGAGCACAATGCGAAAGTCAAAGATTGAATTTGAAAAGTTGTAAATTATCAGTTAACGATTGATTGTGTTTCTCGTTCAAATATTAGTCTCGCCTTATCGATTTTGCTTTTTAAAATGGTATCTCAGGTTATATATATACAGTGTACATATGTTTGAAATCAATTTGGATTTGCCGTCAAAGCGAATATTATAGTATTTGAAATATTGCCTGATTTTTATTACATATCTGTTAAGGAAACATACCTCAAAGTAGAATTCATCGAAAACGTAGTAGGTACATAGAGTAGGTACTTCAAGTTTGATTGCAGTATGAGTTGGCAAGAAAAAAAAAACAATCGAATACATATTTGATAATAAATATTGACATTTTGTTTTAAAATTTTATTTAAATATTATATTTCAATTTCAAATTCCGTAAAATACCTATTCATACAAATTAATGATTCGGTACAAATTTTAAAATACGATGACTTTAGCGTAGTTTGTGCACGTATTGGGTCGGAAAATTCCTAAATTTTCCGCACGTATCGAGAAGCCCGATCTGCGATGTATGCCTCATATACATGTAAACACGTGAAGGTATACTTATATCATTATTTTAAGCATTTACGTAGACATACACCGTGTTCGGATCGCACTTGTACTTCCTCATTCCTGCTTTTGTGTCGGTCGGTCGGCAACAGGAGCGGCCCCACATCCACCGTTCTCCGACGTGCCCATTTTCTCACAAATGCAAGGATTACGTGGATATTTGTAGAGCGTGTAGCGAAGAAAAGTAGCTTTTGCAGAAAATGGAGACAAAGAGAGATGCTTTTGTTGGGGCCGAGGAGGGCACACGAATTTACCCGTCTTCGCCAGAGGTACGTGAGAGTGGCTAAATACACGTTCCGATACGTTATTTTCCAACGTGCACTATTGCACGCTTATATGTATGTAAATAAATATAGTTATGATAATAAAATAAACAATGCTGGCTAATTTTAATGAAGACTTATCTTTCTTACTTTGGCAATTTGCTTTGAAACTGATTTATTCACGCGAGGCGAACGATCTTTCTCGGAAAGAGTCGTTGTAGAAGTTTATGTACCTGCCGTAATTTCTACAAGGTTTTTATTAGTTTCATATGTATATATGAATACATAAATAAAGTAACAATTTATGATATGCAATTATGCAATATTGGTTTTAGTATAGCTTTAGTTTTAGTATTATGTATAGCTTGGTATCGGTCAAATATATGTACATGTAAACGCTTGGAAGTTTTGCTTGTACATTATTTATTAAACGCTTTTTTTCAGCGTAAACGTCAAACATGATTAATTTTAAAATTAAACACATTAATAAAAACAAAGCAATCATTCCTTTTAATTGCAAAATTAGAAATTTACTGTAATATTTGGAATGAAATTATACCAATATGTAGAATATTATTAAATTAAATTAAAATGTACCTAAAAGTAATTTTAACAATATATATATATATATATATATATATATATATATATATATATATATATATATATATATATATATATATATATATATATATATATATATATATATATATATATATATATATATATATATATATATATATATATCTCTTAGTACTTATTTTCAAAGACAGCTAAAAATGATTTATTTAAAAAAATGATTCAAAATATTTATTTATACTTATCCTGCAATTTTTAAAAAAATCCTATTATTATATTATGATATGTAATACAAAAAGGGGTAGATGTGTCCCATAAAATACATCAATGCTGAATAATGGCACTGGCAAAATCTAACTGTCAAAATAAATATCAGTGAATAATTACGCAACAACAACAGTATACCTTTGAACTTTTGAACAATGTATTCGTACCTTCCAAAGCTCATTCTAATGAGTAGAGTACTTATGAACTTAGAACTAATCCTAGAACGAGAACGGCACAATAGTCTACGGTCGAAATTATTGGCACTACGCGTGCTCTCAACAATCAGCGAGATATGTTCCTTGGCGTTCGTGATGAATGCGACCTGCTCAAATGAGCACCACCATCACCAACACCACACCACCATCATGCCACGGCTAGAAATCTCCCCGAGAGATATAATTTATGTTGGGCCGGGGCCTCGGCCAGGCACGACTCATATCTGAGCCCATGTTAGCATATTTCATGGCGGCTGGCCATACCCACGCTGTCTTCGAGTCGACCGATGGCGAATTTCCTCAATGGATTGGCATGGCGGTGTGACACAACCCCCATTTCAGCGAATTTGCATATCTCGAAAGCTTATCTGAAAGCCCATTCAAGAACTGGGGTAATCGAGAGCGGGCCACGGAAGCCGATCGGTAGCGGTTTTCTTGAGATTTTCATCTAATAAGTGGATGGAAACAGGTGAAAAAGTAATTATCAACAGTCAATAAGTAGACAAGAGCCTATATACATATACGGTATTATTATTTTAATTGTTCCAGTTTTTAAGGAAAACAATATAGTATTCTTAGCCATTCAAAGTTACATAGTTGTATGAATGAATATATTACATGCTAGAATTTTTTCTGTCCAACCTATTTGAAGCCTACATACTTTGGTTTCATTTACATTTTCTCTTCAGAAACACAAAAATTAACTAAAGCTCCATATACATTTAATGTAATATGTAGTTTGGGTGCTGATTTTTAAAATGTTTATTTATTTATTTATTTATTTATTTATTTTAATATACAAGTATACCACAGAGTCTTTACAGGTCACCCCAATATGACACTGTGGCCAGACAATACATAAAAGATCAAATACATAAGAAAAAATAAAACAACAATAATAGAAAAACAAATAAAATAAAACATTTAAAAAATTGTACATAAAAATTAAAAATTGAAAAATTGAGAATTAATAAATTGAAAAATCAAAAATGAAAATAATACACAAAAAAAAAAACACATATATAAATAGTTTAAATTGAATTAAAAGTAAAAAACAGTAAAAATACGGATAGATTATCCGGTGAAATATTGAAAATATCAATGTGATTGCTGACCAAATTCAAGCAGCGTAAGACTCGAGCGATTGGTGAAAAAGCAAGAACATTAGTTCTTGCTTTAATAGTTTGGAACAATGGACGCAATCGATAATCAATGAGGCGAGATGGAACCCAAAATTTCATTTCTTCCAATATAGTTGGGTTGTAAATATCACCTCTTAATAATTTGAAGAAATGACACACAAGATGCATATCCCGCCGATGAGATAGGGAAGTATAGCCAACAGAACCTTGCACAAAAGCACTAGGAAACAGTTGAGGGTAGTATCCAAACTCCCTCATATATAGATAGCGGAGGAACTTCCTTTGAACTCTTTCAATTTTTAGAGAGTGAGTTAATTCACTGGGACTCCATATAATGGCATCAGATTCCAAAATGCTTCGGACCAATGCGTTATAAAGAAGACGCAAAACTCTTAAATTATTGAAATTGTGAGCATTACGTAAAACGAAACCCAGCATCTTTGAAGCTTTATTGCACATATTGGAAATATGGATACCAAACTTCCATCTGCTCTCAAACGTAACGCCAAGGTCTTTTTTGGATAATGTTCTACACAGTGGAGTTCCACCAAGATTATACTGATATAAGGTGGGGTTAGAAGACCGAGAAAAAGACATAATATTGCATTTACTAACGCTAAGAGGTAAATGATTATTAGTCGCCCAGCACCATAAAGAGTTCAAATTACTCTGAAGGACCTCACAGTCAGAAACACTATCAATTTTCATGAATAACTTGAGGTCATCAGCATATAGTAAAAAATTTGAATCTGAAAGTACCGAGCCAATATCATTCACATATATTAGAAACAGTAAAGGTCCCAAATTAGAGCCTTGGGGCACGCCAGAAGATGTGAGGTATACATCAGAGAAATGGCCATCAAAACAAACAAACTGACGACGATTACTTAAATAAGAAGTAAAAAAATCAGTAAGATTATCCGATAGACCAAAATTGGCCAATTTCTTAATAAGTATTGAATGATCAACCTTATCAAAAGCTTTAGCAAAATCGGTATAGATCACATCAACTTGATGCCCTGCATCTAGCGATTTAGTAATGAAGTTTGTGAAAGACAAAAGATTAGTAGTCGTAGAGCGTGCTGAACGAAAACCATGCTGTTGGTCTATGATAAACCGACTGCAATGGTTATAAAGTAATCTCTGCAAAATTATTTCGAATAATTTGGCTGGAGCCGAAACAATGGCTATTGGTCTGTAATTATTAATAAAAGATTTATCGTCATTTTTGTGAATTGGAGTGACTTTGGTGCATTTCCAAGAGTCAGGGAACAGAGAATATTTCAGTGATAAATTATAGATATGAAGCAAGGGATATAACAAACTGGACTTGCATCCCTTTAAAACAAAATCGGGAATAAAGTCAGGACCAAAAGATCTATTAGGTTTCAGCTTCTGGAACCCATACTCCATATCACTGATATTAAATTCAAATACTGACAGAATGAAGGAATGACTTATTTGAAACTTATTATTTGAAGATTGAGTGAATGAGTCTACAAATGCAGATTTAAAATGCTCAGCAAAACCCTTAGCGATATCTTTCGAACCTGAGAACGACTCATCACCATTGAACATCATTGTCAAATTCGAATTGTTATTATGTTTAGAATTTATAAAGTTCCAAAATAATTTTGGGTTTATGGAAATGGAATCTTCACATTTCTTAATGAAGTCAGCGTGACAAATTGAGATCAATTTTTTGGAATGAGAACGCAACTGACAGAATTCAACGTAATCATGTGAGTCCTTAGTGAACTTCCAGCGTTTGTGCAAGTAACATTTACGACTGATGACTACGATTAATTCAGCTGAGAACCAACTAGGAAAAATTCTTCTGGATTTAGGAAATTTTTTGTTAAAGCATTTGTTAAAAGAAGAATGCACAATCCTATTAAATATCTCGACAGCAGCATTCACATCCAAGCACTCGAAAAGATCAATCCACTCCGATTCCAACAAAACAGAATTCAGGCCAGCAAAGTCAACATTATTAAATTTCCAACCATAAAAATCATGATTAACAGAATTACAATTACGATTACTATTGTGCCCAGAATCATTTAACATTAAATGGGAACATGTAGCATCAAAATCAATACTGAGCGTAGGGTGAAACTTATCCTCAGGAACAATAAAACAGGGACTTCTACTGGAATTGCAAATAATATTGGACAACACCAAGTCAAGTTTTCCGCCATAAACATTGCATACATTATTCAAATCTGATAAATTAAAAAGATTGCACATATGCGACAGTTCCATGCTTACATTCTTCAAAGTAACAGTGTTAAAGTCCCCTACAATCAAAATATTTTTACTCTTTAGAAAGTTAAATTCCTCTTGTAATTTATTAAAAAAAACTTCAGAGATCTTATCGTTTTGATTTGGAGGAAAATATACTACACAAATATAGATGGAACACCGCGGAAGATCAACTCGAACCCAAAGATGTTCACCAACTGATTGAAGACGGTGAATTTGTTGAGCAGACCGCACACGATCGGCACGAACAGCCAGTAAAACACCACCTCCTCTGCTGGCCCTATCTCTTCTGAAAACTAAGTATCTATCATCGAATATCTCGAAGTCGCAAACAGATTCATTTAGCCAAGTCTCCGTAAGTGCAATGAAGTCATGATGCTGTACCAGAACAGAAGAAAGGCAATCAACAGTTTTGGAGTTAAGACCCCTAACATTCTGGTACAGCATCGTCATCTTGCGAATCTTGCGCACCCTATTTGTTATAGGGTGCCGGGCTCCGACGAAATTTCCATGGGTTGAAAGCTATACCAGCGGGCCAAAAGTCCGGATTCAAAACACTAGTATAGACAGCTTCGATGACAGATAATTTGAAAGAAGAGTAAGCTTTAGGACCCTTCGAGTTTAATTTTACAGCTATAGCATCACTGGATGGCAATTTCATCTTAACATAATTAGTTAATGAGTCAATGGTGGTGTCCTTGTGAAGATAAAGAACATGAACAAACTTCCTATGTTGTGCTGGCAATAATAGGTTGCTAGTAGAACCGGTACCAGTAAAGAATTGTCGAAAAGGAAGAGATGATGTTCCTGGAGACGAAGATAGTGCGGTGTTCTGTAGAATATTATCAGGTGTAGAAGCAGAAGCAGGAGCACAATAAACAGGAACACAAGCAGATGCTGGAGCAGAAGCTGATGTAAGTGTAGCTGAAGCTGAAGATGGCAGATGTGAAGAAGAAGAAGATAGCGCTGCGACTTGACTGTAAGATTTCGTGGGTTTTATAGGAGAAGGAGGAGAAGCAGAAACAGAAACAGGAGAAGCAGAAACAGTAGCACAACCAGGAGTAGATGCTGAAGCTGAAGCAGATGCAAGTGAAGTTGAAGCTGAAGAATGCGGAGGTGAAGCGGCAGAGGATACCGCTGAAACGTCGTACTGGCCACTGACAGGTGTTTGTTTACACACAGTGGTATTGTTGCATTCCGTGTGTGTTGTCGAAGTGGAGAGTACATGTAATGTTACCTCACCCGATTGCAGAGTCGTAGGTACGCCAGAAACAGCTGGAGCCAGGATTGCCGCCGGAGAAGGACAACACATCATCCTCCTAATTTCGCCGATATCTGAGTGGACAGTCTGGAGGAACTCCACAGACTGTTTCAGCGAGGCCAGACTGTCAAAAGCGACGCGTGCGATAGATACTATACTGTTAATGGAGGCGCTGATAAATTGCACCCTGTCCCTGGTAAGGACATTGGCACCAGAACCCTTCTTTGAAAGGTCAGCAAGTATCGTCCGGCTCAAAGATATAATATCCTCCATGGTAGAAGTAGTTGTAATTTTGTTCAAAACACAGCACAGTGCGACGTGCGACTCGAGCGAACGCCGAACGCCGAATGTTGTATAAGTAATATCAGAATAGGATGATTGGTCTCTTTTGCTATAACAATCATCCTATTCTGATATTATTTATGCAATATTTTAAAAATCATCACCCATACTATATACTAAATATTACATTAAATGTATGTATATAAAGTTTCAGTTAATTTTTGTGTTTTTTTTTTTACATACATACACACATATGTACAGATGTACAATTTAAGTTAAGAATTTAGAATAAACAACTGGTATATAGACTGCATTTTATTGCATTAAGTATTAGAGTATTAATGGTGTGTGAATATATGTATATATAAACAGTTATATTTGAAAGTGGCGGAAATCTAATTGTCAGTTCCAAAAACACTGTTTGACTTAATTCACAAACTTTTATCAATTCTTTAAATTCGATATGTCGAGAATCTCGGAAAACCAGAATAAATGTATTACAGGCCACAAGTATTTTTAAACATTATACCTATTTAAGGTTTTGCATTTTCAAATATAACGGCTCGTATGAAGACGTAAATACATACACATAGTTATGGAAAATATTTCATGTCATTCTAAACACATGACAATCAAAAGAGTACGTCGAAATCAACATAGCAATGACTCTATAATGGGTCAATGACAGTTATGCTATTAAATGTTTATTATTTATTTTAATTCTTTGAATTATATGACTCTTCTCAGTTTCTGATGACTTTTATTCTTAGCATCGTCGAATAGTAGCGTCAAATTTCATATTATTTACAGTGACAGAAGTGAGATTAAAGTCGGTTTAAATATACATTTCAAGGTTGATATTTTAAAATGTTCTTAAAGCCTCAATGTCCATTTGAAATCGCAGATATAGATTAGAGTGTTGGAAGTTACGTGCAGCCGGTAGTGCTCGTATGATCTATCTCTGTAATTTATGGCAAATTAGCGCGAAAGCTCGCGATGACACACAAAAACGGCACTCGGAAAGTGGCCATCGTCTTGCTGCCGTTGGCCATCGAGGCTGCTGGTGCTGCTGCTGCTGCTTCTGCTGCTGCCGATCGTCGATAAATAAACGCGAAAACCAGTTCGCCATCGACAGTGCGACTGTCCCTGGTCGGTCGGTCCGGTACCGTTACAGCATCACCACCGAAGCTAATCTAACACACCTGATCTGCGACCTGGCACTTCCTCACCGTTGCCGAAATGCGTCTCTCTAATTAAGACGGAATAATGAGAGCCAGCCGCGAAATGAGCTCGCCAAATATGGGAATTGATATGCGCAAACATAACCGGCGAAGATCGTCTGGATGCTGCGGACGTGGCCGCCGAAACGCAGCCCACCGGCATGGTGACCGTCGAAATTGAATATGTAAATTTGCATTAAACTTAATTACAAATTAACCTTTTAAAAGTGCGTTCAATTAAAGTTTAACTTCACCAGTCAGCGGGATAAGGATGGCTGTATTTCGAAATTGGCATTGCGTACCTACCTGTTAGGCTGACATTTCTGATAAGCTAGCATTCATGTTGTCAAGTTTATCATTTATATATTATATTGGCATAAATAGTCCAAAGATGAATAAGGATAGCAAGCTCTTATTTGAATGAAATTCATATATCCATATTCGAAAAATGTTAAACCTTGATTGAAACAACCATACAATTATAGTACATAACTTTAAATTAGCATTTAAATAAACACACATTTCTTTGAGAGTTTGACTTCTGAGACCAATTCAACAAATCATAATAATAATATCGTACATACGTTCTTGGATACATTATACGAAATTTCTCACGTGGAACATTTGAATAGATCCAGCGAGCATTAACAAACGGCCCATATTTCTGCCGCACTTGAAAAACACACACGCACGCCGAACCGGATCGTTATCCTATTTATATTTATCGAGTCGGGAGTCAATTAATTGAATTGTAATTCGCTTCGAATATTTTTTTTCGTGCGACTCGTATCTACACTCACTACCTGTTCCACCTTTCGATATGTGATGTGTATGTAAATATGAAGATACAATGACGCCATAAATCACGCGATCCGCACCACTTTTGTCGTACATATCATGTAGAACGTCTTTCGAAACAACGACGATGTTAATCGCGCCAATAATATATTGGTCAACGACGTACTCTTCTTCTTGGAAATAAATTAACATACACGTATTATATAAAGTCAATAAATACAAGCTAGATCCGAAGAAGTTAGCGTGTACGAATACTACGTGAAGGTCATGCGACTCGGTGCTTTCCCACGTGGTATGTATGACCGGGAATGAAACGACCGAAAATGTCATAAAAACCTCCATTTCGGAAGCGTTATTTGTAATTAGTGCTTTTTTAATGGTATAATGCTAATTTTAATGCGTACGCGTTGTACTTAAATATTTTGTTTTAGTGCGAAAACAACGCGTCTAGTATAGGTTTGTTTTTCTGGGGGAAACACGCTTAGAATTCACAGACAGTCTAAATTTTCGTTAATTATTATATTATATATAAAATTAACAAATATAAGAGTTAATTTTAATGTTAATTTATAATATGTATAGATACTATTGTTTACAAGAATATCTACATATTTTAAGAAAATGTTTAGAAACTGATACCCAACACATTGGTTTTCCATCGATCATTGAGTTTAATGGTTGAAATTTTCTTTAAATTTATACGCTGTGTTATTCTCAGTACATGTCATGAAAAATTACAGAAAGATCTGCGCGGTCATCTCGTGTGCAGTTTAAACCGGCTGTCTATTGATAAATCGTAGAAAACGACGACGCCTACAGACGAAAGGCGTCGTTTCTCCTCTCCGGTCAACACACTTGGAAAAACTAAATAAACATATATGGCAAAAGCGTTACAATTCCAGTTTCATTCATAAAATTTCATACGATTTCAAACGGGCCTCATGCAATACATCACCCGGCGCACCGGTGGCTATATAAAGCGATTTTATGGCAGCTTATATGTGCATAAGTACACTTTCGTAATGCACCAGTTTAGCAACGAATGCAGCTAAAAAAAACACTACTAGTGCGAAAGTTGATTCATTAATTTATCAGCTCATTAAATGGAAAAAATACGACCGCTATACGTGAGTCTATTCATATTCGCGTCTATTTAAAAGGCGTATTGAAATAATTTTAAACGATTGATTGCTTTTTAATTAATAATAGTGTATTGCATTCAAACAAATAATACTACTCACAGTACGAAGACACAATCTAAAAGGTAGGCTGTAAAAAGCGGAAGCATTGTTTTAGCTCATTTATATATAGATTTTATGAAATCAATAAATAACTTTTGCAAAATATTTTGACGCAGTACGAAAAAAGCACCTTCTTGAGACTGAAATTTTCCGTTTCATATCCCGGATTTCAGTCAGTCAATAAAGATGGGACGAGAACAGAACCAAATTGGCAATTCAAAAGTTTTATCTTCAAGAACTGTGGTTCTAAGATCAGTATACATACTAGCGGATTCAGAAAATGGTTAAGGGGAGCATTCAAATTGAAAATATAATACAAAAATCTTGTTAAAAGCCCTGGGCCACAAAATGGATAAATATATGTACATTTTTGAAAGTTAAAATGAAGATATATAAAAATTAAAACACATGTATGTATGTGTATAAATATATGAAATTAAATTCGTCGTTTATTATTGAGAAAATTTTACTTTTAAAATGAAGCATTTTTATTAAAAAATTGTAATGAATACATTTTTATTTAATCTAAAAATAACCATATCATCAAATTTCAGATTTATGATATTTAATAAAAAATAAATTTAAACATTTCGTTTTGGAAATTGATTTATTGAAATATCAGTATAAATATATGTAAATCAGGATCAAATATAGACATATGTATGTTAAAGGCCGGACGGAGCTGCCATTTTGAGTTCTGGCGTATGATACATATAAACAGCGTCTATTTGAATATATCAAAAATAGTGTTTGTAAAAGCTTTTCAAAACCTCTCGGGGTATTTATTATTGATTTATAGTTGAAAACACTGAATTTCAATGAAATCATCTGGCATTTACAGCCTACATGTTTTATTACAGACTGAGTGAAACCTATTGGTATCCACTTGAATTAAGCTCCGGGTATTTTGCGTGTGGTTTAATGGTGCGAGTAATAGAGAAATTACTCGGATGAAAGCTATGAAAATGTAGCCGGAATGCATTACCAGTCGAACAAGTGTTATTGGGATTGCGAACATTAGTCTATCCTACGCTCTCAGCGAAACAAGCGAACAAACAGCTTAGCCTTTAGAGACCTTTTGTCAAGCATGGCGTGCAAATTAAATTATGTGATTGCCTTTCCCATTTCGTCACGTGTTTACGTTTGCGAAACACTTCATCTCCCCCATCCAATAAACACATATCATCTCGAGCTGAATAAGCGCGAGCCGCGCACAAAAGGATACTTTACGATGTTTTTTATCCACACATCTCTCACTCGTTAAACGTAATGGGGGCGTCACTATTTCTCTGAAGAAAACGTGAAGTGAAAGTCAAAACAATACTATTGACTTCGAACGGGTAGAATCGACATTTTCTCACAGGAGTGCTCTTGTACCATCTCATACTAGTTATAGCAGGTAGGTGCGTTCTCGTTTTTGAAATTATCCAATTCGTTTAACGAAATTCGATAGCGTCGGTCGTTATCGTAACGGGGAGCGTTCGTGACGAAATAATTAACGAGCTAGAGCTATGTATTTTATTTTGTGTTTTTTTTTTTACGTAACGCGAAAACATAACTGTTTTAAAAGATTTCTAGATAGTAAAGTGCGCCGAGGAAGCAGCATAGGTAAGATTTAACTCTCACTTTGCGGGTCAACAAAACTCGACACAACCAGAATTTCCAGGTTCAATCAGAGCGAACGTCAATTAAATGCAATAAACGTCAACTGTCATAATATCTGTCGGTGATTTTCCTCTGATGTAACTAAAGATTGGTGAACATTGCATATATGTAAGTAGCCAAAAATTTCCCTGAACCATACAAACAATAAACATAAAATTTAAAATTTATTCCCTGAAGTCAAATTTGTATTTGATTCATTAAACGTGTCAAAACTTCCTAATATGAACTTTAAAGACGTTTTAATATCTATATGGGCTCAGCTCATGAATTAAAACAGTATTTCTATTAAATATATGGAATTATTCGTAGCTTTATATCAACGTAAAGTTCAACTGCCAATAAGAAAATTAAATTACAACGAATAGATTACAATAACTTTGGTTCAGATTGGACGTGTTTTATCTGTATAAATGTAATTTAGATCCGATTGAATAAAAATTTGATATCAATTCAACCAAAGTATGGTATTTAATATTTATATGTAGATGCAGGTAGGTTACTGCAATCGATTCGAACTAATATGTGGTCATCGTATTACACGTATGATTATAAAAACAATTTTTTTAAATTGAAAGACTGGCCCATCAAACAAAGCATATATTGGCGATTCGTCACGGAAAATTTCAATTCGATTCCGCTTATGAAATGCTGAAATCATCTAACATAAAGCTCGGCGAGCAGCAGGTGAATTAGAAAGTTGCACAGTCGCTTCACATGTTGCAAGTACCTGAATACACACCTATGCACGTACATTAATATCGAAAGACGTATCAAATGAACCGTATACCTTCTAAATATATTCGAAATAATAGAATGCGCACATTTTACACGTGTATACGTGTGTATGAAAGTTGTTTCGAATGCGATCGCTATCAGTGAATTTATAAACGCCCCGGTGAGAAATACGAAATGCGGCCACAGACATTTTTCAACAGTTGTTGGGATCATGGCTGTTGAGCGGTTATGCGGCTAATTATATTGATCTTATTAACGATTTGTCACGAGTTCGAATCCACTATCGTTATTATTATTAGCATTACCTCAGAATCGAAAATGCGGCGTGTACGAATTCAATGTTTATAGAGGAGATTTCGCAGAGCGAACTCACCCACTACGCTGTAATCACTTTATTCGACAGATTTTAATACACTATTAAGTTCTGTGCACTGTTTCGATCCGCTGATCGGATGATAATCGTCTGCTTAATTTTCCGGTCGTTAAAATTATATTATGAAATAGCGTTTAACACTCGCTTATTACACTGCCGAGTTGGGTTCCCATACGCTATAAATCATAACCAAAGCAACAATGTTATTGCGAACGTTAATGATTTATCTAAATTAAATCACTTTTCCGCATTAAGGTACATCAACGCCTCTAATAGACTACAGTTATTCAGTGACGTTTTGCCGCCAATCTGGCTCTCGTTTTCAGATCTTAGAGACGGATGTTTCTTATCTTCGGTAGCAAAACGAGCGGATTCCCGTTCCGCGACTCGCTTAGGTCACAGTTACGACACTATCAACTAATCGTCGATTTTATTCCAGATTGCGATTGCGGAGTGTATTAGTTTTTCTAGGGATATTAGACGAGCGAGGGACGGAAGCGTAAACCACGTAAACCAATTTGGAGAGCTTTTGGTTTTGAGCCAGAGTACGTGCGGCAATTACCCGTGGACATCGTGCGTGTCAACCGCAAAAGTACCTACGCAGCCTTGAAATAATGGTGGAAATCGTCGTCGTTATTATTATATGGACATTATTACCGAAACCGCTCGACTGTGGTATCCCATGAACACTGAAGTAGGAGGGGAGAAAAAATTAACGAGAAAAAATTTCCGATTTTGATTTGTCGAAATCTTGAGAACTCGCACAACAGTCACGAACGACCATCTCGATAACCACCTATTATAAATTCCAAAAGGAATGCATAAAGATTAACTTCTTATAAATATACGAAAGAGTTCCATACATTTTCATAGTATGATTTCGAAGAAATATTTCTACCAAGGTCATCATTAAGAAATATGAGGAGTTAAGTCTCAAAAAGTGGACATACATATGTACATTTGAGTGTATTATTTGGTGTTTTACAAACTAGGATATATTTATTTCAAATTGTTTTAATTAAGATATCATAGATTCAGATCATGAAGCCAATAGATAGTAAAGGACAAGCTGGCAAAATTCTCAAAATAAAAATTAAATGAAAATTTAGTGTAAGAACATTCAAAGGCGAAAATTTTACTCAATAAAATTGAGACAATTTTATTTTGGAACAAAGTTTTGTTGAAAATTCAAAAAAATCAAGGAAAATCTAGGTTTTTCCCATGAAAAGTATAATTTATAAATTCTAAACGAAATGATATTTAATCAAAACATACGATAAATACCTTCAATTAAACTTAGTAATTGAGTCAATATAGTATAAAAATTTGAAGAAAATCAAAGATAAATTGGATCGACACAAGCAATTTCACATCATACGTAATTGAACTAATAAGATAATCCAACAATTAACTATAATGTAACTAAATCTACATAATATGAACATAGCACTAGCGGATCCAGAAAATGGTCATTTAAGTTGCAAGGACTTATTTTTGGCATAGATCACTTTCATCTTGAATTTAGCTTAGTCCATTTACCTGGAAGGGTCGTATTAAAAACAATAGTGTAATTATATGAAATTAAAATGGGAAGAACTAAAATACATTTATACAAATCAAAATCTGTTGTGAAAAGGTATTTAAATATAAAAATAAATAAAAAATATGTATATTGTATAAGGAATTGAATTTATCCAAGGGTGGGTGGGCATAGCACCCAAGGCACTTGCCTCCCTTGGATCCGCCTATGGAACATAGAGACTAGAAAGTCTTATCTCACTATGCATGCATATAGTAACCCGATTTTTTTTTTAAGAAAATAAAGGACATAGGTATATATAAAGAATCGTTTTATAACGTAAAAAAACGCTTTAAAAGTTTATATATACATATGTATAACATTTTCTATAAAATATTAGCATACAAAATTTAGAATTTCAAACAATCAATCACATTATTTTATTTTTATTACTAACGCAGGTTCGTGCTTTAAAAAATCAAAACTGTAGAAATCTCATTTTGAAGTTATATTTGGTATATGCAAACACATGCTTCTAATGTTTCTATTTTTAGTTGGGTTTTTCATTGGTCCACATATTGTTTACTAATGAAAATAATCGTTAAATGGGAGCATTAGATCCATGGACACGCGTACAGAAATATTCCGAATTCCGGTAAAAGTGATTATAATTTCGTGGATCCAAATGATAGTGAAATACATACGCAAAATGTCTGGATGCATGTGAAAAGAAAGATGAGGCGTCAGTTTTGATTCATATTTAGATGAATTTGTATTGAACCACAAACGAAAGCGTGTATATTCCATTCGCAATATGTGGAATATATCCGTACGCTGCCCAACCGTCCGAAATTATATGCAAACCAGGCAGTATACATGTCGGAATATTTCATCAGGTAAAAGTCGAGTTAATTCAAGGCACGTCAATACTAGATTAGTCGCAAAGAACAATCAATGACAGGAAGGAGCGGGTCGACCGAGCCTCGTTTCCGAGGGTTTGGTGCATCCGCTCTAAAATCGTCAGATTAACAGAACGGCAGCTTTAAACGTAATTCTCGTTTTCTCGAATGATAGATTGCACATCGGATGACGAGTAACCTTTCGATGTGCACAGATGCAATTATTAAAATTGAGTTGGATCTTTCAGGCGAGTATAATAAGGCAAGATTCGATAAGTTCCGAATTTCGATAACATCGAAAGGTTACCCGTCATCTGATGTGCAATCTATCATTCGAGAAGACGAGAATCGCATTTAAAGCAGCCGTCCGTTAATCTGTCGTTAAGTTTGTCTGGCGATTTTAGAGCGGATGCACCGCATCCCGCTTCCGAGCCTAGAGGGTTCGCCCTGTCGAGAATTCCGACTTTTATCGACTTGTATTAAATCCTAACGATATTTCCTTATTGAAATTGTATCTGGTTAATATATTTATTTATGTACAACGCGTAATATCCTTTAGATGAAGAACTCATTTTAATTTTATCGTCGACTTTTCCGGGAGCGCAATCAACCAGCAATACTCAGTAAGAGGGAAGGCATTTTAAAACATTGAATAAATAGCAATTTTATGGTATAATTAGGCGAAGGGTGGGGGAAGGGGGGTCGGTAATTGGCCAAGACTCGTTCGCAAATTGTAGCATCGCGTCGCACACCGTTGCGCAATGTGTATGCACAAATTGTGGTCAAATGAGGATGACGCGACGGCCATATTAGCGAGCGGGGTAGTCGGGGCCAATGGCGGATCTGGGGCCCCAGGGGCGCCGCCCCCGGGGCTCCTCCCTCCAACTCACCGATTGGTGGACAACACCACTAACAACCCCTCCCCCTCTCGAACGGCCGTTGCGCGTAATTACCGACAACGCTCATAACCGGACGACGACGCGACCGACGAATCTCGCGCGCGAAATAAAAAACAAAAACAACAACAACAAAAAGATTACGTGTAAGGAGAAAAATAACGAAAATAAATATGTAAGGCCGGGTGCGCACTCATGCGCATGCGCGCGCCAGACGAACATGATTGATGGATCGGGTAACGCATGACAATGTGTCAGAATTGAAAAAAGACCGCCGCGGTGTTATTATCCATCGCGAGCCTCGACCATTTTATAATGTGTGGCTGGCTGGCTATGTGGGTGGATACTCTACGGACGGATGATGGAAAAGTCGGACAGATGTATCGTCTTGTATAAGGAAAATCAGATGGGTCGATGTAAATCAATTTGGCCATATGTGATATTTCATCGTATAAAACTAATGACGAGTTAAATATAAAAATATAAAAATTAATTAAGTTAAATATAAAAAGTTGACTATAAAACTAAACTACTATGACGAGGAGTATGCGGTGCATGCGAGCCCTTAGGCCTGTCGCACACACGGCCACTTTTGTTCGCCACTTGTGGCCGCCACCGGTGGTTGTGTGTGCGGGCATCCCATACAAACTCTATGAGAAATGCATTCCGCAGCTTGTGGCCTGCCACCGGTGGCGGTGGCGAGTGGCCGTGTGTGCGACAGGCCTTAAGGTCGGTTGGGCCTTGGGAGAATTTACAAATATCAATTTAAAAAAAAAAATAAAGTTATAAATTAATTGGTAAATATAGGAAAATCAATTCACACTAACTGAAAACAGTCATGAAGAAGTTCATAAAATGTCTTTAAAAGACGTGATTCCTAAATTTTCAAAAAAACATAAGCTAAGAAGGATTTTAATTGAAAAAAAGAATGTGGGGGCCCTTTGGTAACTCTTGCATGCGGGCCAAATTATTCTAGTTACGCCACTGGGGAAATTTTCGCTGTTTTTGTCGCACACCCTTACTGCGTGAGCGCGAGTAGGATACAAGGGATCTATGTATGTATGTAAGTGACGTCATATTGAATCCCCTTGTAACTAAGGCTGTGTAAAACCTATTTTAATCCATCAAATGTATAATTTCGGAAGAGACTTTGTATGTATGTATGTTTGTAAGTATGTAAGGTTTGGGTGGTGAGTCCGTGACGTTATCGAAAAAATATAAATTTCTATGACGATGATATCGATATCGATTCGATTCCGATATTGATATCGAATTCATATAAATATGACAAAAATATATTAATATAGAAATGCAAAAATGGAAAGAAAAAAAACATATACATATATCTAATAGAGGACACTAACAACTAGTCTTCAGCGGTGGAGTTTCAATTTCCCAATAAAATGGGTTACAATCGTCAATTACTATTGTCCTACAAAGCTAGAAAACAAAAATAGGTTGACAATAGGCAACCCCTCTTTCCTGGGAAATAGCACTCGAGCGCCTAACCTATCCTTACTAAATAATTCAAGGAAAAATAACGTACTACATATATAGACCAAATAAATTGAACATAAGTCATATTATGTCAAGATCCGTATGATCATCTATGTACCTACATACATATATATGTACATATATGGTTAAATAGCCCCATGGCTGTGAATATAGGATAATTGAAATGCTACATTTCACAATTATAGGCAAAAATAAAATATGTTTACGTATTCTAAAATACATTTTAACTTCTACATAAAAACTGAATTTTTAGAGAATCGGTGGATTATATATAATTCGAAACGACTGGAAAACTCGTCTTTTATGTCGCATTATTATCGTTTAGTTGTATGTAAAGTTAAATATACATGAAGATCGAATTATTGAATGATTGTTCATTGAGTGGATTTATACAGTCTTTCATCGTAAAATTATTAAATATTCAAGGATGCCATGCCGGAAATAATGGTTTCATAATATTCACTAAATTGATTTAATAATATATATGTATGTATATAAATATATATACGAATGATTATCATATCGTAAATGTAACTTGAATGTATGCTCATTTTCTTAAGAATGTTATATTGGCACATAAAATGATTTAATAAACCGCGACTGCACTTCCTATTTAGTGGAAAATGTTATAAAATCTATATATTTTATTATTTAATAACTAGTAAAGCTAATGTATAAAATACCTAAACTCCACTAAACTTTTCAAAAAGTAATTAAACATTTCAAATATTATATTACCAATACAGTAATATTATAAGCTGCTTTAACGTAACCTCTATCTCAATCAAGATTGATAAATACGATTATTTAAATTGAAGCCTGAAAAACATACTTCAGAATAGCGAAAGGCATTCATCAAAATTTTGAATTACGAGGGGTGGTCAAAATACTCTCGAAATGATTAAATAATAATCGAAGCAATTCTAAAATTGAAAAAAAACACGAATGAAGATCGTAAAATGGAATATTTCAAAAATGAATACAAAATCATGAATGTACGACAGGTAAGGAATGAAAATTGGTTTTACAGGAATCCTGTGTAAATATTCTTATATAAGATCTTAGATTAAATTTAACTTCTAATATCTCAGTTTAATCTGTAAATAATTGAAAGAGATCGAGTGAGATAACAATCAACAAATAATTTGTAAAAACGACTTTTGTAAAATTTTAGGTGGCAACATCGTTTTGCGTTTTTTTGTGATTCAGTAAGTATTCTTCTAATAGATCTAATATATAATTTCGAAAGAGACTTTGTATGTATGTAAGTATGTATATCTTTGGTTGGGAATATCGTAAACAAGTCAAAATTTCTATGACAAAATAAAATATGAATATTTACTATTAGATTCGCCATGTTTACGCTGTTTATATTACAAATACTGAGAGAAGCCGGGTAAAACAACTAGTTTCATATAAAAAGGAAACTTCATATAAACCCTCCCAATGATTCATACAAGTATCTATCATAATTTATTTCGATTAATTTATATACGTATAAAAGATACATCTGTAAGCCCTTGCGATTTCGATGTGTAAAATGCTATAAATCGACCGTATGAAGAATACGATCGAGTTTCTTGTTTCATATGTTTAACACGATTTACAAACGAGCGGCGATATAACGCCCGGGAACCACGTGTATTCTCATTCGACGATCTGCGTCACAGTATCGACTCTCCGCGGCACGTACGAAGCACATTAGGGGTACAACGACTCGGTATGTTGTTGTACCCGAGGCACCAATAATAAATTTTAGTGTCATTGCTGGGTCCATGGAAAAAGGCACACCTCACTCGGTCAGGAGAGGAGGTGGAGTTCGGAATTATTACATCGTCACGTTCGCCAGATAGACACAGAGCTAGGTTGTTGTATCTACATACATACATACTACATATAGTGAGAAGGTCTCGTTTGCGAAAAGCTTTGCACGTATCCGACCGGGTTTCTGGTCTTAGTCTCGGAGGACAAGCGTCGTCCGACATGCTGACAAACGATGATATGGCGAAAATATGCAATTAGCAGAGGTTAATGAGTGTCTGTAATTAAAGCACACAGACACACACACACGTACGTGTGTATTAGGAACGTCCATCATGGGTGGACCGTTGTAAAAATCCAATTAAATTCGATTTTATTCTGGATGCTTTTTGTTATTGGCAATTTTCTATCGCTCATTGTGTGTATGAGTGTGTGCTGCCCGAGACATTTATATCCTGGGGGGTTAATCCTGTAATGAAATGCAAAAAGGGTCACCTTGGTGACCGATCAATATATTTTGGAATGTGATATTATTATTTAAAATTTATACAAATTATATATTATAGAACCAATGGTTATAATACTATTATTTTATTAAACTTTGCAAACGAAACCTTACAGAATTTCAATCCCAATTCGTTTAAATACGAAAAAAAATCATATATACATATGTATAGTACAATCAATCCACTGTATTGATGTTTGAAAACTTAAATCTGCTGCAAAATATATATAAGACTGCTTTTTAGATAGCAGATTGAAATAACTAATAATACTGAGCAATAAAAATTACCAATGCGGAGACTAATCAATCATTACTAAGTTTGACCTACTGAATTCGAACATGACAATGATTGTGTTGGCTTGCTCTTGTTAAGAGATATGAGCGTTTAAATAAATGGACAGTTTTTATTAAATTAACTCATAATATTGCGGAAAAAAATGTGTAAAAATGAAGTATATTTTTGACTTTTAAACTTCGTTTGATAATTAATTATACGTATTTCAAAGCACTAAAAGACAGAATCAATAGAAAAAACATCCGAATATTGATTCCAATACTCACTTTTGGCACAGAAATATTAAACTTTAAATTAAAGACTGCAAAAATCTGTAAAACTTGCACATTTTTTTTAAACGCTCATATCTTATATCATAAACCAGTGCAAGCCAAAAATAATTGCCATATTTGAATTCAGTGGGTTTAACTTTTAACTTGTACAGATTGATTAGTTTCCGCTCCGGTAAGTAAAAAACATGATTTTTTGTTGCTCAGTGTAATTGGTTTTTGATAAATCAAATGTTTAATAGAATTGTGGGAAAAAATGTTTGAATATTGCATAATCATTTTAAAAATTTAACAACTTCTGTTAAAAGGTTTGAAAACGATTAGATACCGCTGTATCTACTTTCATGTCGAAAGTGCTATTAGCTGAACTATTTAGTGATATTTCGGTCTATTGATGGTAACCACAAAAGGATGAAAAATAAGATAAAGAGTCAAAGTTCAGGAACGAGAATAATGAAACTTGTATCTTCAATCGTTATCTTCCAGGTTTGTTCTCGATGGTCTTTGTTGTGAAACAGCAAGTGTAAAATCCGAATATTTTCTAGCACTAGGTATTTGGAAAAAGCACTCACTCCATGAGGGGTTAAACATGCGAACAAAAACAAATGGAATCCGAAGGGCAGAGGCTCGGAAAGCAGGGGCCGCACGCGGCAGAAGGTCGAGCGTTCTAGTCACGACGAATGCTAATTTTACGTCGAACTTAATCTCGCCAATGCAGTTTTCTTCTCTCGAGAGAGTCCAGCGACACCTCGGAGTATCCCACAGAAGCCACGAACCATTGCTGCGGTTGCACAGCTCAGATACCGAGGTTAACAATTGCACTATGGAGTTCATCTCCGTAGTGTTAAAAAGTGGCGACCGACACCTCCACACAACAAAATATTACACGTACAAAAAAAAATGTATAAATTAAATTCGGCGATGATTCAGACGAATACGCGAAGACAAAAGTGAACATTTATTCGATTGTTTCGAAGTTGCGATGATAAAAAAAAGACAAAAGATCGGAATGCAAATGAGCGCAGGCACCTTGCGAAGCAAAAGGCCGGGTTAAGTTAAGTCCCTCCGACATTTGCATGTATCGGATATTCTACAAGATTAGATGCGCAGATGAATCAGTTGTCACGAGCCGGCGTGTTCAATACAAATGTATTTTGGGCCAAAGGTTATATCCCGTTGTGAGGGTTTTGAACAGATAAAATTTCTCTCGTAGGTACAAAACACACAAAAACCCCCGCGCGCGCTCTCAAGTACCAATTTGCACGATTTATAAATTAATTGAATCGAAGCGATAGCACCTTGAAGTACTCCATTGTTGTTTGCATACAGTCTCGGAATGTTGACTTTATGAGACAAATGTGCAAAAGTGAATTATGAGCTCGGTACCATCGACAAGGCAACTGCTTCTATGTTGTACAATACTAACGACGCGAATTCCACTCGACATACATATATATGTACACATAACGACACAAATAAAGCAGTTCGAATTGGTATCCACCGCATATACGGATTGTGAATTATATGAAATGCGATCGACGAAATATTTTCAGCGACTTTTATCAATTTAATCTTCGAATCGTCAGGAGCATCACTCTAGGGCGTGCGCGAGTCTCGGCACTTGAAAGATCGCATTCGTCTTGGGAGATCCGGTCATTTTCATTATTTTAATTTGAAAACGCACGCTCGGCTGTGCATAAAACCAAGCACGAACATGCAACTTAAATTTTGGTTGAACATAAAATAAATAAATAGTGGTGATCGTCATGGAATCGCTTACTGTTGAAATCATCCGGCATAAGCTCACGATCGACTTGTTTGACTTTAGCAGACGTGTTTCTTAAATTTTACAAGCTCAAATATTTACCAATAAAAGCTTCGAATACGTGAATTCTGTTCATTTTAGTTTCGATTTTGGGTAACGCTTAAATCTCGGAAAATGTTCATTTCCATTGACAGCTACTCATTACACAAAATGTTTTATTTATGATCTGTGAGTGATCAAATACATATAATCGGTCTGTATGAAATTAAATAGCTATGAATACTTTTTTTAAAGTTTTGCGTTAAAAAAAGTAAATATATTTGTATAAATGTATGTATATATGTGAAAAGTGGTACAGAAACAGTCTACATTTGGTTTGCGCGTGTCTTTGACCCGGCCCGTGAAAAATATCCAATACTCGTCAACTTGGTCTGACATAATGCATAGTTCGATAATCATCTTGACGTAAGACAAAGCCTTGAAGATAATTAAACATTTTTATTATTCGGTGCTTGGCGTTGGTGTTAGTCAATAAGCGGAGGGAGCTTGATGGATAGACTGCGGCCGCTGAAGGAGAAACAACACTGGTTCTTATTTTACTTTTTTTTTATTGTATTTCTCTTTTTTTGTCGGTCGTCATCAACGGTTCGCTCCAATAGGATTTCTCACGGGACGAAGAAGTTCGACAAATCGCAACACCGGAGTATGAATCACCTCGCAGAAGGCTCATTTCACTTGTGTGTAATTAGCACGCATGTATGTACATCTGTGCCTGAGAGACGCGGCCACGATAAAATCTCAATCAATCTTCAAAACATAAAAATCATATGGCAAAACTGCACCCCCGAGAGTGTTCATAATCACATTGTAGACGCGTATCAAAAACGCTGGTATAATAATTAAAAGTTTAATATCGAAAAATAACACAGAAGAGCTGTGAAAAATCGGTGTACTTTAATTGAGTTGCACGGCGAGCTTTTCGTTCGGTTATTTACACTAATTAAGTTGACGTGATGAAGTGCGAGAATGCAATCTTCGATGTAACAATGAAAGGAGACTGATTCGAAGGGCCTAACCCCTGTGAAAAAGGGATCGAGGGATCGCGGCTTGATTCATTGTTTTCGTGGGTCAGAGTTGCACGTTTTCCGTATGGCTGTATGTGCACACAAAGAGATATCTTGTTTATAAGTATTATACGGTATGTGAAAATCATCGTATAAGTATTCAAAATAAGGCAAAGATTCTATGTACAACCGAACAGCAAAAAGTTGACGAAAAAAATTATGCAATTTGTACATCGCGCATCTTCTGAAGAATTCAATTCAATCCAAGCACATTCAATTTGTCTAGAGATGTAAATTGTACGTTAGTGAGATCCTCGCATTACGTATATTCATTATAATTAACGCGTTACTCTCGATTTTCATTCTACGATTGAAAATTGTTATGGACCGATCATCAAGAAAGCAACCCGCCGTTCAATTACGACTCGCTTCTTCTATGCAACATTCTGCATTCTCGAATCTAGCACATTTGCATCCACGTCACGTTCTTTGTAATTATCCACATCCATCAAATTGCACACACGTATGCATGCGTTCAGAGTCCATAACACAAGTAAAAAGTGGTTCGATTTACTCAACATCGCTCATCCTTCATTGCACGTGGATTTGTGAATTTAACGATATCTTCCACGAGTGGAAAGGTCAACGCTGCGTTCGCAGACTCGACCGATAAATTTTATGAATTTTTTTCGCCCCTTTTCTCACTCAATATCGGGAGGACGTGCTCGCGCGTTAAAAGGTAGCAGTTTTTAAAAAATCGAACGTCACATTTACGAGGTTTGATGCGACCCTCAGATACCGACGACCCGCCCCTCAAGATTGGCTATATTGCCGTCACATCCCATTCGATCTTGTTGCTTCGTCTTCCTCGCGTTGAAGCTCGGCCATAATGGTATAATTTCGCACAATGAGAAAGAGAACCATTCACCGCAAGGAGTGGAACCGGCATGTCAAATTATACTAAATCACCAAAAGAGACGCCCTGGACCATTGCCAGCTTTTCTTTAGCTCGTATAAAAATAAAAAGAAAATTCACCCATAATTTCCGCTACAACCTAAACATCCGC
Source organism: Arctopsyche grandis (assembly GCF_051622035.1). Lineage (NCBI taxonomy): Eukaryota > Metazoa > Arthropoda > Insecta > Trichoptera > Hydropsychidae > Arctopsyche > Arctopsyche grandis. The sequence goes on from NC_135359.1 coordinate 9,149,619, forward strand.
AGAGTAAATTCTTTACAGCGTGAGTAGTAAAAGCATTATTTTTTATTTTCATTTACATTTCCTTAGATAAAAATTTCAAAGCGTTAGATAATCTCCTTTTGTCGTTAATGTTATATAAAAGAGAAGATGAATTTGATTAATTGGATATGGCCATAACGAAAGATTTCTTGGAAGCCCTCTATTAAAAAGATGCAGTGCTCATGAATAGAAAGAAGCCACCTCTATATACTTAATACACAGGTATCACACGTAGCATACATATAATGCAATATACATACATAAATCCGTTTAAATCTAAATAATGCAGCTTTATAACAACTGGCGTGAGCTTATTGAGTGAGTGATTCATATAAAAATAATTGAATTTTATAAGTGAAAAATATTTCATTTTCATTCTAATTCAATTGAGATGGCACGATGCGCAAGCTCCTTACACCGGTCGTTTATCAATGCTAATGCTGACTTTTATGGGGGATGTTAAAATAGCACTTACAAGAGCTTGTACACAACTGAAATTGATGGCAACTCTCCCAAATAATAACAATAACACCGCACTCAAATATACATGTAAATACACAATGAAATTCGATCGAAAATATCTCTAAATTTAGCCGAACGACCTATCGAATTGTTTTTACATACATACATAAGTACTAGAATAGTTGTTGATTATTTTTGTTGAAATTTGATTTCGGAAATATGTTTCAGAGTGTGTTTGAATGAAACATAGCCTTGTAAAAATGGTTGAATTGGACATGTGGTGAGGCGCGCCCCAGTGCGGGGACGCCCTTTTGAGTGATGGGCGTCGGCGGTGACACGCGCGCCCCGGTTTGAGGGGGTCTCCTTCCCATTGACCAGCGGTCCTCAACCTCTGCCGGCAGATTGCATTCCAATCGGGCCCATAACTCTCAAATGTAATTATTCGGGGCGAGCGTAACCCGGCCTCCTAGCCCCTCCCACGAGCGCGCATACAAAAACCCGACCTTAAGCCAGGCCGCACACACACGGACCAGACAAATGTTAAAGATGCTAGCGAAAGCGACAAAGAATCTATAATGTCTCGACTAGACGATTGGGAAGAGAACGTGTGTAATGGACGTGTTAACATGTCGGGCGGCCGGTGTGCGGCCTGCCTTATGCGCGAACGCATGTTTGTACATTATTAATAAAAATTAACCGGAAAAATAATACGAGACGCCCGAAAATAATCGGGAGAGATAAGCCGACGTTCTACAATTAACCGAATGTAATTAAAATGGACCGTTAATCGGTCGCAATCGAACTTCCTTATACGTAAATAATATCAAAAATAAAAAAGCGCCTTACTAATTTAGTGTACACGTCGAATTATAATTGTTCAAAAAAAAGATAAGATTCTGAGGCAGATCAACATCTGCCTTTTTAAAATTAATTATTTACTAGTTTTAAGACTTATAAATTATGTTAAATAATATATAAAATATATCTATGTAAACATTTGCATTACTTACCTGTTCATATATCTATGCCATCAAATTATTTCTTTTATTTAAATAGTTTGAGGATCACATTTAAATAAAATAAATAATATTTAATAGTTTGAGGTACGTATAGGTACATACATGTTTGTAAGTCTCGTTTGAACTTTTCATATCTTGATGCGATTAATTAAAATCGTAAAGGCGCATTGTCAAAGTGATAAGATACGAAGAGTGCATGCAATATGACAGGTTTTGATATGAAAAAGTTGCATATCGCGTGCAATTTAACGCCAATTAAATTTTTAATACTTTTGTAAGCCTTTTTAAAAAATATTTTTAATTCATGTACATATGTAAATAAAATTTTATATTGTATTTAAAAGCATATTTTTTATCGCGAATGAAATGTGGAGATTGCATTTTATGATTTAACTGTCGCGTATTAATTTTATTTTCATGAGCGTAGAAAGCTTTAAACATACGTATTAAATCAAACAATCATTGTATACTACATTCTTCGTATGAATTTTGTTTCATGAAGTACGAAGAATTCTTAAAACGATACTTAAATAATAATCGTATTACCTATAAGAAAAAAAGTAGGTATAATAACGGTGGAGCTAATTAGCCAGGAGATAAATGCCAAAGATAAAACGACTATATTATAATAACTTCTCGTATCATGCGTAGCAATATGAAGCAAATTTTATCTGTATATATGTATGTATGTATGTACTCATAGTATTCGCGTAAAATATGTTGTTTTATCAAATGAATGATACTAAGAACTGTTTTAACGCCTCTCACGGCGTTGTTTCCTTTTTGAACTTTGTGATAAAACGTCGACAACAACTATTTTTGGCATGGCGATATTTCGACTCGCTTCGCACGAGTTCAAAAATACGTACGAATATGAGAAAAAAATGTTTAATGTAAGAAAAAGAGTGGACAACGTACATAATTGCCCGTACGAACGCCTCGAAGGAATGCCTGGAATGTCTAGAATGCAATTATAATTTTTATAGCCGCAATGGAAGAAATAATCATCTGATAAAAGTGTGCCTGCAATTGACGTCGAATAACTATCCAAAAAGCGACGAATCGCAATATACTACTTTGTATTTATAGGTATATAAACCTTTAGATAGAATCTGATCGATGTATCGGATCGCTGGGGAAGAATTGAATTAAAAAATTCGTCTATATATAGGTAAATACCTAGTGGGTATGTAGTGTAAAAAAGACACCGTGAAAATAACGAATCACTGGAGCCTTCACACCTATCCTGGAAAAATGATAAATTCTCGGAATCGCTTTATAGTGGGCACGCACATCCTATTGAAAAGATTAAAAAGCGTGACACGTGAAGTCCCACGTTACACACGCCTTGCTCGTTCTCTCGTTGTCGACAACGAGAACCATTGTCGGGAAGGGCGTTGAAGTCGTCGTCGTCGTCAAATTGCACAACATACAATTTAAATTTGTCGTAGAAGCGGCGAACGAATCAATATTGCGCAACCGCTATTGCGATCTTGTCTAATTTTGATACTAAATTGGCTTTTTATCCTTGGAACTGAAAATAAGACTACATCTAGCCGACAGCCATAGCCATTTTACATATCTACATAAATATGTAGAAATACTATGATAATAATTATCATACACCATATCAATTGCTGAAGCATTTAAATGCGCTTTTAGGAATTTCTCAACAGCTTACAAAAAAAAAAAAAAAAAAAAAAACACGTTTTGATTGTAAATTTTATTTCAACAAGGACTCAAAAACATTTGTTGATATTAGAAAAATCAGAAATTGATTTAAAATTTCTTGTATTAAACTGTCATCGCCTTTCTGAATAATAACAAATGTAAATTTTAGTAATCGACAATGATTTTCCTACGAAAATAATTTTCCAATAATTTAACAACACCAAGAGTTTGCCCCCAAGTCAAATGCATACTTTTCTTAATTTAGAAAATTAACTTATTTGTACTATTTTTAAAAGCTTTAACGTGTGTCGCCTTGGGCGCACGTCTAGACTGCTTCTACTTTAAATAAGACAATGTTAGGTATTGCAGTTGCCTCCTATGTGTATTCAGAATTGACGGTTAAATGTTGAACCAATCAATGCAGCCAGCCGCCCTTGGAACAAGATAGATTTCTAAAATTTGGCACAAATTCAAATTGAAATTAAATTTTGACCAGACCGGCTTCACTCTCGACGAGGGCAAGGTCATCCCGTGAATATTACCATAAAATAAATTGTTTTGACATTCCGCAAGCAGCCTGACGGGGTTCTGATCCGACATATACACACGTATAAGACTACGACTATTTTCGCGATTTATAATATAAGAATCGATCGACACAAGGAAGCAATTCGCGTGTAATCGCACGTCGCCTCCTCCTTCTCCTCCTCCTCCTCTTCGTGTCTCAAACCCGCCTTCGATTTTCGCTGGTGCTCGGTCGTAAATAGCCGAGCAAAAAATCATAATTAAAAATCGCGCGCGTATCACTTTAATTAAAAATGCCTCTTATGAGTGCTGTATACGTACGTACAATACGTGCTAAAGTTGACCGAGCATCCATTAATACCACATTCACATAATAAGAACCTTAATACTTAACATGTAACTTCGTTCGTATACTTAAATGTAATCGAATCAACGTATATGTACAGTGAAATAGGATTGGACGTGTCAAAGTTAGTAAGCTGAAGGGGTCGCATATTATGTAATGTTACGTCGTGATATTCCATTGTAATGAAATAGTTATGAATGCATACGAGTACAATCGACATTAGAATGACTTCGGAACACCGCAGTGAGGTGGTGAATACGTAGAAAAAAAATACGTAAGTACCGTACGTTAATTTTCAAAGCTCGATCGAAGAATCGACACGTGAGACGACATCGTGAGACCGGCTGTCCGAGTCGTTGCTAACGTGGCCGTTGATCTTCAATCAATAACAATCACTTATGACACAACAAATTGACAGAATACTCCACTCATTGTGTGTATGAAATGCGATGAAGGTTATACCTTCAGGTGTAAACAGCCTCTTCTTTGATCGTTACCGTTAATTTTTCCCGTACGAAGATATTCGTTTACACGCTCAACACTCTCTCCGCTGTAAGAGATATGTCGATAAGTATGACTCAAATGCATTATCTTTTTCGGGTTCGAATAAATCTCTCTGAAGACAACGGTATTTTATATAAGCGATAAATTAAAGTTAGCCCTCTCCGTATTTAATGAAATAAATTGAAACATACCTATACATAGATACAATTAAAGTTTGAACTAATTTTTGATCCAAATAATGCTAATAGAGAATTTTACATTATTCTCCAATGATCTTAATTATGCTCGTAAAAATTTATCGTATAATTGAAAATAATCACGATATTCAATTCTCATTTTATGATATAATCGCCTCCAATAAACACTTCTTCAAGGAACATGTTTCATTAATGAGAAATTTCAAAATGCAAAAATATTCCCATCGCACAAACACCTTCTACTATTATTTTCGTTACATATTATATATAACATCTATACATAACTTAAATGTTTAATTTATAGTAAAATTGGGCAGAGCATAATATAATATAATGCGTTTAATTAAAAGCTCATATGTAATCATTTACATTTCGTAGCTTAGCGAGTAATTAAGATAACAATAGTCGATTAATTTATTAATGAGCGAAGCAAGGATTGTTTACGATTATTAATCTTTTGTTCAACAGTATTCGTCATTACTAAATTTCACATTATTTGATACGTGAGATGATTTACGGCACGTGATTAATTAAAAAAAAACATTAACACTGTTCAGCGTAATTAGAAATCGGACTATTTTCAAGCTTCTTTCTGTACATTTTTTATTGCATATGTTTATTACACATAATATTTGATCAGATTTAATATTTATACGACATAAATACGTGATTATTTATTAATTATTTCACAATTAACTTCACATTTAAGTTCTTTTGTTAATTGGTTTTAAGGCACGCTTAATTGCGAAAATCTCGTTTACAACGCCGTTCGAGGTTTCTTTTACGTTCACGACTTCTAACAATTAATCATAGTTATATTTTTAAACACGTCATATCAGCTGCAAACGTTTTTTGATATATGTACACAAACATTAATAGAGATAGATACTTTTTACTAAGAAAATGCTAACCAGAATTCCGACAAATGATACTAATGTGGATGAAATAAATTTTCAATCGAAAGAGTAGGCTGTTGTAATAAAAAGCATGAAAATGGTGTGCGAAAGACTGTTTGTACCAACATATGTATATACATATGTATGTAGTATACATATACTATATACATATACATAAATGTGTATATGTATAGGTACGACCTATACGTTGCATGCTATTAATTTGTTCGGACGTTGATGATTTCATTGGGGCGTAATGCGAAGTATAAACATCGGTCTCGTGTTGATGCCTTCCATTTTGTGCGGATTTTCTGCAAGAAATTGTTTAAGTTGCGGCAGTAAGCAAGGAACAACAACAAAAACGTGAGAGATTCGCTGTGCCTTTTGTCTGCTGTTAATTATCTACTTATTCACCAGGAATTGTAAGAGTACTCAATCAGTACTCAATCGAGTAAGGGTCGATATTTAAAATGGGAACAGTAACAATAAAATTTTACCTATGTAACGCATAAAATAAAACACTCTTAAAAGACATCGGAGCACGAATTAGGACAGGTGGAATAACTAACAGCTCAAGAGAGGCATGTTTTCGATGACGAATTGCTAATTCACAATAATTATGTACCAAAAAGCAAAAGCCCTTAAGATATTATTTTGAAAATTAAATAAGATAGTGTTAAGTATGATACTAATAATTAATTTAGGGAACGAATTATTTTAATAAATACATCTGTAGATATTATACGATATTTTAATTTGAATATAATATGGACCATAATTTTTGTGTGAGGTTTATATGAAATAATGATTTTTCTATTATAATAATTTAAAGTTTAAAACTATTTCGCACATGGCCTCGTAATATACATACCGTCTGTCAGTAGGAATTGAAAAGAGTGGTATCAAATTTCAAAAACTGAATAAATTAACAATTATAAAAAAATAGTAATATTGATTCGTGAGTCATATTCCGAATGTAAACAAGTACCTATGCATGTACATACATTATTAGAAGAAATTTGGATATTTAAATAGATACAACTGATCATCGTACAGCATCACAGAAATATGTACAGTAGATATGAAATGTATTTGGAGAAAGGGGTGTGTCGTAAAATGTCATAGCTAAGCCTGTTGACCTATACTAAAAGCGCATTTTTGAATTGAGATTTAGAATATACATATATACATATTAGTTAGAAGACAATTATATGTTATATAACCTGATTGCAATTGTGCTTAAATTACGTTGGTGCTCAGAAACAGTTCACATGTGTATGTATGTAATCAGCATGAAATTTTCCATTCATGCGGACTACGCTCTCACAGGTACGATTCGAGGAATCCTGGCGTAGAACAGTCGAAATTACATTGTGTATTTTTAATTTTTACACATGCTCGTCCGATAAATATTGGTTAGAGTCGAAGGCTTCACATTGGCCAAGATTATCGACGTTATCGGTGGAGGGAAAAGAGTGTTGGGCGTAACGCAATGTGAAAACTCATTACAGATTATTGGCAGCGAACAACGCAGCTGGACCAGCCAACGGCCACGGCAACACCTTCTTCGCGGCTCTTGGACTCCGAGGAGCTGGCGCCCGCCTATTAACCGCCGCATTATTTGTATAAATCACGAGGAAATTTTTAATTAAATACACGGCACAGGAAGGGTAAGCGACTGCAAATAATAAAATAAAAACACACATATAACCGAACAGATAAGAAATTCGATTATAAAGGGACTAGAGTAATTCGCGATCGCGTTCCAAATTAATCATTGAGCGAGTTCATATTTCAATTTTACGATAAAAACCTACCAGTCTCTGTACATGCATGTACGTACATATGTACATATGTATATAGATACATACATAGTATGTGTGTACTTACTCCGGCTGATCCGCTTAAAGTGTATTCATATTCATTACTGAGATGTCTACGAGTCTATCCATATGAGGGACGGTTCAACGGCCTAGTCAGAATTTAACAATAAAAAGCAATGAAACAACGAAACCTTATAGGGAATATTTTTATACCAAAATTCCTACGTATTATTTAATAGCTATGGTGTTTTTTTTTTATTTTACCTAAATATGATATCAAAATATTTTCATTTTGGAATCATAACAAATGAAAGTGGGGTTGATTCATCATTTGTATTATCATTAAGTGCCATAATTTTATTTTTTATTAAGTTTGGACAATCGTGGCATTACAAGAATCCCTAATGCGCCAAAATGGTCCAAAATATAACAGAGAAAATAGAAAAAAATATATATACAAAATCATAAAAAAATCATTATAATAATATCAAATAAACAGAATACATAGTAGGGAATGTCTTGGATCTATAGCCAGCACCAATATAATAAGATACAAGCGGTAAATACAAAACATCCCTGCAAGGCCCAAATGGAAAAGAGATCAATGATCGAAGATAAAAAGATCAAAACTCTACTCAGATATCACATAAAATTATGAAAGTAATGATGAGCGCAGACTACCAGACAAATATATTAAAATAATCTCGAAAAAACGACGCTCATTAAGGTGGAAAATATCACATTCAGACAGAGCAGCAACGATTTCATTGGGATTTCACGTCGGATAGCTGTTAGAATAAGAGCCATCCGTTAAAGAACTTTGCGGGCAGGAGATACAACTATAAAATGATGATAATTATTAAGGATATATGTAGATACTTACAAGCGATAGTTAAAGTAATGCCAAATGTCAGTGTAAGTATAATGGAAGCATTGATAAGATATTGAAAACTAGATGGCATTATTAGAATTATTTTGAAATAGCGAGTGTTTATATATTATACTATAGGAAAGATATCAATGCTATTGAAATTAGTTGAATAAACAATTGATCTACGATTGGTTAACATGTAAAAATAAATTATAAGGCACAAATATATCTATATGTATTTAAAAAAAAAATAGACTCTTTGGCTAGTAAAAGATACATATAAGCAATTAATCACGTAATGGTAAAGACGGCCAAGTTTAAAAGAGTCCTTTATCTCTTTTAAATTTATGTAATTAAATAAATTATTTAATGAAGTGCAAATTAAAATTCATCTCATAAGTAACGAAAAAAAATTAGATTAATTCAAAAATAATTATACTTAAGCCTTTAATCTCGCACAACAACAAAATAAAAATCGATATGAAGTACGAGTGTGAATTATAAAGCACACTGTTCGTGACATTCGTCGATTAGAAAAATTAAAAAATATATATTATACACGGGTTGAGCGTGTTCTCACGAGGTGTTTCGCGATGGTTGCATATTTCGGAAATTCATTATGAGAGATGCAATTTAAATCGAGTCAATTACTCGGGCGGTTGCGCCATTAAAGTTGCGCCCCGATAACGCCCGCATTCGATTATTGGGCACCGCGTACGGCGAGTGCGCGATCGGCGAACCCGCTTTTTTCCGATTCAAATTTGAGATATCGGGTCGATTATTATTAGGCGGGAGGAGATCGAGCGCCTTCGCCAATATCTATTATAAATAATTTTAAAGATCCCATTTCACGATCGCAGTCCGTAAAGCCGGCTGCGACCATATAATACGTACTTAATATAAATGTGCAACGCAGGCACGCGGGCTGGTCGAAAAAAAATCTCGAAATTATCCCCCCATCGACATGAGGAAGTTGTTGGGAGCTGTAAATATGGCGTCTCAGTCATACGTGTAAATTGGCTAATTCATTCGATGCTAAAACATTTCGGATCGCACCCACACCTCACATGTGTTTCACGATGCAAACCTTTTCCGCCCTTTATTTATTTATTTTACCCGTCGAATAAAAATAATATGGTCTTGTTACTTCGGCTAAATTATTGCTAGCATAAAAATGTATATGTAATTCAAAGTATTTAAATGTTTGACATTGAAATTTTTAATTCGTATTTTCTATGAAAAACTTGAACGCGTGTGTGTTCTCAAACCCAACGCGTACATACATATCTATTTACAAATTGATGAAGTGCAAACATTTTTTTATAAAACAAATGATATTCGATTCAATTTTATAATGATAAGTTAAGTATTACACGAAATCCCGTAATCATTAAAAAAAATGTAAATTTTCAAATTGAGGAAAATTATTGTTAATCTGAAGCATGTACAAAATGCCACATATTCAGTATTAAACTCTTAACATTTCCGAATAATTAAATAAAAAAGTAACAAATGTGCGACTTCCAATTTAAAGATTATTCACGCGCAGCTGTATAGGTAGCATCTCAGAAATTAATTATTTGTGAAAAATGTTGAATATTTACATATTAGCGAGTAATTGTATCAGTTATTACTTATAAGGTATAAATAAATAAAAAAATCTCACCATATTGGATACTGCAAAGCTTATACGTTTAACTTCATTTAATTTGAAAATGCGTACCTGAAACAAAAAAATTAAATAAAATTAATACCATATATTTATGATAATACATATAATAAATAATACCATTTTCTTTATAGTATGAAAAAATAACGGAATAGAATATTTCGGAAGATGTTAAATACAAGATAATTTGAGATGTTTACAGAGATAGCCGAGAGCGAAATGGGTGCATTTCAATGCATTTTCGAATCACTATTGGCCTGATTTGCTCGTTGTCTTCAGCCTGGAGGCTAAGGCAAAATTGGGGCAACGCACCCGATTTTATTTGCGCACGCGATGCTTTTCAAAATCGCTTTGAATGCATAAAAAAAGCGAACTTCGTCTAAATTATCGTAAATTTTAACAAAACATTCTTAATGATATATTATGCCGTTTAAGGTTTACCAGAATACGCTCTACATAATATTAGTTATATACAATATGAATTGAAATATCTCGAATAAGATTTACTGATGAGGTATTAATTAGTACCTAGGTATATTTAAATAAAATTATCATCATATTTTCAATTTCTCAGAATTTGGAGTTCAAGGTAAAACAAAACAAAAACTCATTTGACGCAACGAATTGCTCAAGCCGTCAAATTCGATGATTGATATTTTTGCGACTGGTGTTGAATAAAAATAAGGCAAAAACAGGACAAGGAAGAAGTACAGAAGTGTCTACAAAAAGCAGAAACGCTCTGCGGCCCATTGTCTATTCCGAGGTCCAAATCTGCGTCCTTGCCTCCGAAACAGTCAAAATAGATTTCTTTTTCCCATCTGCGGTCGTGGCCGGACGGTTTTATTTTTATTGCCGTATAATATGGCCACAAACACGGTCGAAAGCATGCGAATGACACGACCCGTTATGATGTACAAATATAAAAACAGATTATGGTCTAGCGTGGTCGATCATTTCTAGCCATTATTCTTACAAATGGGCGGGCGGAGAGGAAAAATATAAAAAAGCGTTGCGAGAGCAATGTCCAACTGCGGTTGCCGGAATAAGATCATTTGCCGACTATTCGCAATAAATGACAAATACATTTGAACAGCACCACGCATGGGTCATCGACATATACGAGAATAAATGCCAATCGAAAACTAAATTTTAAAATATAATATGATATAAAATTTCACATCCATAACTAAACATCACATTCTTTTGAAAAGTCAAATAGAATTTATACCTGATCGTTTCTGACCTCTAAAATCTACTCCACTACATAACAACCCAATCATTCAAACAATCAATCAGTAAACACCATATTTTTTACGGAATACAACATACATATGTATGTGTATAATACATACATATGTACATATCAAATAAAAATCAAAAAAATTTAGATTACATTATTATAAACCCCAGATTGTGAAAGTATGATATGTATATAGATTATCTATTTTTAAATTATTTCGTAAATAATCTCAACTATTATACTTCCAGAAGTATAAACTTAATCTATGACTTATTGCAACTCATAAAACTTCGCCATTGAAAAGACATTTGCACTATGGAACGAACACTATCATCACCGCTTTGGCAAACTTGACATCTAAATTTTATTACCTGATAATACTAGCTTCAACGGTTAATATAATATAAAGCTTTTAAATTAATGCAAATAATATTCAGAACTTTAAATCTGACTACTGCATATCCTGATCATTCATTTTGGAGAATAACGAGGACGTCTATTTAGATGCCAAAAATAGGCAATTAAAATACATTCGTGTAATATTGTACGTATTTTGGTATCCATCATTCGATTATGAAGCGTTGCTGTATTAAAAAAATGCACATACATAACTAATTGTATTTTAACAAGGCTAATTGTTTAATATACCATTTATGAATCAATAAAAAGGAAAAAAAACATAATACATATCTCATTCTTATACGTGTGCATGCGGTTGTTTTAATAAGAGCCGAAACTCAAGGTTTTTACCCTTGGGCCACGTACACGACGATCTTTGTTATATTATACATAGATAGAGGTTCGGTTTGGACCCCTGGAAAAAAGTGAATGGGTGATTATGCCATCAAAATATTACGACTTCACGGAACGAATTATATTATTCCCACAGTTTTTATCAATCCAACAATCACATTGTGCACGTGTGTGCACGTCGGTATACCCACCTAATCATACACACCGATGTTTGTGTATGTGTGTGCGATCGTATATAAATCGGTACGAAATTTATTGGGTACAATCGGCGATATTTCGCAGTTGACAATTTACATCGATACCATTAATTTTATCGAGAGGATATCGGTTTACAAATTTATGCACACAAACTCGCATAACCAACGAGTCGCACGAAACAAAAAGCGAATGTGATTTTTTTTCGCCGAAGATCGATCCGAGACGAATTAAATTCTAAAACACTAACTTTCTAAAAGACGCGTATTGTTAATTAATAACGGCGTCAAAGACGTTCGTAAATATGTGTATATAAATAAATTGCCCGTTGACTGATTTTCACATCCTTTCACTTTTCGCTCGTTTTTGCGCAACCCACCCGATGCAGTTCACCTGTAGCGAACAAAATGATTAAACGAAAAAAAAGTGTATATAAATAATAATAATCATTCTCGACGACATAGATACGATATTTACGTTTCGATTTCGAAACGCGTTCGATAAGATCGACCAAACAAAACAGACTACCTTTATGTTGTTTCGTTACGATGACTTTTCCGATTTTAATTGCGACAATTAATTTATTTCAAATTACACGGACGAGATGGTGAACGCTAAAGGAACTTAAGTTTGCCGCTTTGACATTAAAAATTATATATAAATTGTAATTGTGTCTAATTTTTTGTTTAATACGTTAAAAATCAATCGAGTAGTGAGTGGGCGAGTAAAATTTGTGAAGGATTATCATATATATTTTTTTATATTAAATAAAATAATATAATTTTATTTAACATAATATATACATATTCCTGAATTAATCATTTTAATTGGATTTATCATAAAAATATTTTATGTGAGAAATACTCGGAAGGTTTATAATCGCATAGTATTATAAAAATATTTCGTCTTTTTTAAATCCTCCTAATGCGGCGATTCACATACAAGGACATAATAATTTTATGTAATTGCACATATGTAAAGTATACGTATATCTAAGACTGGTCGCCATGGATTTTTTTCTTTTTAGTCAGATGCATCATCAAAAACACGAAGCGCGATGATAGCTTCTCAGAAACATTTCAGGTCGAGGAAAAACGATCACCGCTTTATAATATACATACTTACGTGCTAGAAACGTAATATTACTTATGTATTACAAATATATTTGATTGCGAATCAATGGTGAGAGAAAAGCTTTTAATTGATATTGCGAAACGTGAAATTGATGCCAATAATCTAAGAAATCAGTCTTCTTATTACGAAACGGTAAAATATTTTAGATATACGTTGTCCGCATTTCTGGTGCACAAAACTGGTTGATTTTATATACATACATACATACATACGTTTAATTAATACACTTCCTTGAATGAATATTTAAACATTCACAATTGTATTAATGCAATAAGTGTAGTATTACCATCTCTTACATTAAAAAATGAACATCTAATAAAAATGTATATGAAATGCAATTCGGACCAGTTATTGATGAATATTACTCGAACCAATGTAAATTATTGTGATGGCATAAGATTTTGAATTACTTATGTGGGTCAAAGTCAAATAATACATCACAAAAAAACAGAAAGGATTTTAGCTAAAAATTCTGCAACCAAATGATATAACCGCATTATTATGAAACAATCAATATCATACCACCGAGACATGTTTGAATGAGCGTCTTTTGTCAGAAACGCAGACGTGCGGCGACAGAAGATAATGATGGTAAACCGACACCCAAATTAGTGCTGTGGTTTTTTCTGGTAATTTGTCAAATTCGGTTTCGGTGCCCAATTTATTTTATTATCGCCGCAGAATCCGGACCGAGGGATCAAAAAGCACTTTCGGACGCAGTGTGTATAATGACTCTTCATATCGCCTACCTTTGTTGCCCGATGACTGTTGTTTTTCTCGAGGTCTCAGAGAACCGTCGAAAAAAATACCAGCAACCATCGTAATGGAACAACAGGTACGAGGCGGAGTAGTAGACCTTCTTCTCGGATCTCGTTTGACGTTTCGTTTACATTTCGAACGCTGTGAATGATTTTATTCGCGATATAGTACAACGCGAATATAGTTTGAACTGCGTCTTAAGGTCTCTATACAACACTTTCGAAATAAAAATGAAAAATTTTAATATAGTAACTACATAATTATCCACTGATAATGCGTGTCCTTGCAAAACATAAAACAGATCTTATGGATAAATATTATATGACCGAAGAAAAAAATTCACATACCTACTTTAGTAATTAAGGTTCAATACGGATGAAAAAAAACTCCGCGAATTTATTAATCCACCGTATGCAGTGAGAAACATGCGTCAAATTTAATTTAATGGCCGAAACGCTTACTGTAAATCCGCGTTGAGAATGGGAACAGTAATAGAAACGTAAGTAGATTTTTCTCACACTTGTAAAAGAGTATAATTTACGTTCACAATGCTGTATGTATAGTTGAAATATAAATTAATGCTATTTTTCCTTTAGAAATGGTCTATTTTAAATTGCGATAAATTTTAAATTCATTAATGATAGATATACTCACTTTACTTCACTATCAGAGGAAATCTGGATATGAATCTAGACGTTTTTTAATAGTCGTAAAAATAAATGGTATGAGAAAATATAAAATGCATATGTATGTACATATGTATAATAATGTCTTAATAACGAATATACATACTAAATACCTTTCACACCAATATAATACTATTTGCTTTCATATTAAAACATGCAATACGTTTATAAATGTTAGGCAATTTTTTTTTAATTTAAAATTTATTATTTAAAATATGGACTGCAAACTAATGGATGCAAAACTAACTAACACTTGGGATAGATTGGCGTATTTATTTACTACACATCATAATACACGTTTTGGTACGTAATGGAAGCATATGTACACATACGAATATCTTATATTCATATCGAAACGTAAATAAGCGAACAATCCAATCAATGCATCATGAGGGTAGTAAATGCACATTTGTGTTTATTGAGCACAATAACCCTAAAATTAATGACATCGCAAGCCTACTATGTGATAATACTCATAACATTAGACGTACCTACGCTAAATAAAAGAGATCAAATCAGTCGAGACGCGTTCCTCCGCGTCAATACCGCCTACATACACATACGTAAATAGCGCAATCATCGATGATTTCGCACATTGTTAAGCCGTCGAACGCGCAAATTGAAAACGAAGAAGGTTTACATTGTATAATACACGTCGGTCGTTTGACTCTCATTACATACAACGCACTAACCGTTCCGTCAGCGCTTTCCGAGAGTTTCGCGGTTTGTCGATTACGCGGTGGGGCATCTGCCGAGAGGGGGATGTAATCGTCCTTAATGGGGAGGATGTGGCCGAGTCGTGAGGACGTCTGAGAAGAATTTTGCGGTCTGCAGGATGGTGGACAATGACGCCAAAGAGGCGAAGGAATGACACGGGGTCTACGTGGCCTGTGATTAGGCCCCCGGCCCCGTCTAGTCCAAATTACACCGCGCACAGCGCATTAGCCTCGGCGAGAGGCTGTAAAAAACGGCAAAAGGCCCAAACCTACCACCGAGTCGTTATTTCACTGGCCCTGTACGAAATGCTCTTTTTTATTTTATATACATACATATATATTTTTTATTTTATTATTTTGTATTAAGACCGCGCGTCGGTCCGCGTTCACGCTACCGACCGTAATGGTCCTGTGGCTTACCCTAATTGGTACGGCTATCTTCTAAATGAAAAATATCGAGAGAATTATCTGTAATACAAATCTATTCATCAACGCCGAGGCGGAGCGTAGCCCCATTTGTCGGCGTGGCTTATATCTCGCTGCGTATTTTTCATATCGCTCATTACGATGTGAGAGACAGTGTCACAATACTATGCGTACGCTCACTACTACCTTACGCTAAAATTTAAAAAAAATCACTAGTATCATGTAAAATCTTTCACAGATATACATATGTATGTATATGTATATCTGTAACCTTATCTTAAATGATTAAATATTTTTTTTATCTCAAATGATTAAATAAGTAATGTAATAAATATAACTTGATAATTCCAATTGGATAATAACCACTTCATATATTATACATTTCTACTATATAAATATATCAGGTGAATATTTAAATAAAACGTACATAACTGGGAAACCTGCGAAAATTAAGGCTTTTCCGTAGAACATCTCGTAAGACCAAAATTAATACATATTTTTCTTTATGAGAGCTCAAGTTCTACTTTTTTGTTTGAAAAACTTTTATGTTTATGTTTTTCTTGGGTTAAAATAAATTTAAGAACTCGTGAGAAATTGTATATGTGACCTTTAAAATAAAAATTGGAGTGAAATGTACATATTTCAAGAGTTGCTAAATTGACGATTAACTACCTCGTAAGTATTATAAGTAGGTATACGTATGATTAAATAAAAAAACTTTCAATTATGGAGAGCTCTCCAAGTCACAAAATAAATCTGAAAAAAATACCTCGTTGTCAGTCTGATGGATTCGCAACTTCCCGATGCCATAATTTTCGATCGACGTACAGTCTGTTTGAAAATAGTGCGTATTTCTTTTAATTAATCACAAGGCATTAAAAGTTATGTGGGAGTTAATAGATCTGTATTGCATTCTGGACGTCCGAGATTTAATCGAAAGTATATGTAAATATTTGTTTAGAGAGTTATTGAGTAGACATTGCGAACAGCATTCTCTCGATACGTAGATGCCGTTAAGATAAATCACCGAGAATTATGTTAGTCCGACTTTAGGTCAATACATAAAACACCCTGATGTACCGGTGCTCATGCGGCCGATAGATCGAGATATAAACGATTCGTTGGTTAACTTTCACTTTATACGAGACGTTACAAAACGTTCCCAGCTCCGATTCAATAGTCCTGTTTTTGACTTCTATCTTTGTCCGATAAAAAAAATAGAACTCAACAAGCTGTTTATCGGTGATTTGTTTAAGATCATCGCTCGGACGATCGATGATTGTACTACGTACGCTGAGCAAATTGAACTCTTTGAAAGAAGCACATTTCAAATAATCTTCGCACATTGCAAAGCCTCAATTACGGACCATCAGCGACCACTCTGTTTTATTGCGGTTCTCCGGGTCTGGGATAGAGAACCCATCTGCGGTCGATTGCGGTTTCCGATTCGGAACATGCCGAATAAAATTTTAGGACGTAGCCTCAAGACAATAAGAATTTTTTTCCAATAAAAAAGTAGAGATCAAATTTTACGTATCATTTACTTTCGAATTCGTCGATTTCAGGTAGCGAGTCGCGTTGACACGATTCATAAATCCCATCGAGTTGCTTATTATATTGAGTGCCTCGGTGCCACTTGCTCGATTTCTGCCATTAAAAAAAGGTTTCCTCATGATGTCAATAATTTCAATCGAGTAAATGACACGGAGGATTATTAAGGAAATATAAGAGGAGAATGCGGTCGAAGGCACCCGGTGTCTGAGGCCTATTTCCACGCCCCTTTCTCTACCTGGCCCTCTAACACTCACGATTGTTTGAAGCCAACAACTATACAACGGAGCCGTGATGTAAAACTCGTTCGTTTTTATTTTATTATTATTTTTAGTCTGCTTACTTTGAGTGCTTTGTGTTTTCAAGCGGCTTCTTTACGCATCGGCATAGTACATACATACATATATACCACTCGTCACTCTATTAAATTTTTACACACAAATCAACTGCATAATTGCGTAACATAAGCTTATTAGTATTGTATTAAGATTTTTTAATTTTATGAATCGTAAACAGAAGCAAATGTATGTAGTACATATGTACAAATTGTAGAAAAAATTGCGATGGGTTTGAGCAGGACTTGCTCGTTGAGGTCTCCACATATTAAGTTCCACTATAAAATATATCATCACGTGTACAATATAAATAAAAAAATTACAATTATAAAATTACAGCACAACCTCTTCTTTATTAATTCCTACGATTTAAAATTTCAAATTGTACCTATATATTTTTTATTAACAAAAATGTCAACAACTTTTCTAAGAATCTCCGCACGTCAAATCGGATGGTTCTCGAAACGGGATTTGTAGAGTGATGATACAAGCTCACACAATCGCATTCACATATGAGAACAAGTTCATGCATACATACATACACAGGTGGGTATCACGAGGTAATCAGTCGACAGATAATGTGATTAAACAGAAGAATTTGATTGAATAACGGCACCGTCTCCCGGACGAGTGAAACCCGTGGGCCGACCGGGGCCGCCATTATCATCTCGCTCCGACCGACCTTTCGTTATAATTCGTATCCGATTTATTTGTTATTAATTCGTTACCGATAAAATAGAATGAACGATTCGTACAGACGCGTTATTATTACTTTTAATTACAAAATAATATTTTCCCCATATGACTACGAAGGGACCAACGCACAACGAAATCGAACACCTACCATAATCTAATTACATTTTAATGACAAACAACTAGTCAAAATAACAGCAAATCCAAAATTCCCAAACACCCGTCGATTGACAAGTAGTACATTCCATTCAAATATATACGCATAATATAATATGTAGATACTACATAAAACCCAAAACGACGATTCTAAATTTTGTGAAAGTCAAAGTATTTTAATTATTTAGATCATGTATAGGCATTTCTATCCAATCACTATGTGAATCACAGTGTTCATATTTTACTTATGTATGTAATTGCTAAACATCAACCCTAAGTAAGCAACCCTAATACGTAAAATATATCAATAAAAAACTCATCTGTAGTTACTATATAAAATAACTATCTAGGAAATAATTCACATCCTCATGTATGTACATACATATGAGCCGTTATATTTGAAAGTGGCGGAAGTCCAATTTTCACTTCCAAAAACACTATTTCTGTTAGACTTAATTCACTAATTGCTAACTTATTTTAATTCGATATGTCTAGAATCTCGGAAAAGCAGGATAAACGTATTACAGGCCACCAGTATTTTTAAATATTGTAAAACGCAAAACCTTAAAGATATTTAATGTTTTGCGAAATATTTCTCGAAATGAAGAAAAGTGAACCTTTCTGTGGCCAATTTATAATATAACGGCGCTTATGTAGAAATATATTACATATATGTATAGTATATATACATACTTAATCCTTAAATCATTTTTTATAAACCACTTCCACTAATGTATCTAGTTTTGATCAGGATTGCCTCACACATCCAACTTTTCTATCTGTTTGAATTTTTCCACATATAGAACTAACTAAAGAGATTCACCATTTTTTCAATAGCTTCTTCATTACTTCAAGCATTTAAAAAGCTGTCCAAAATAAAATTTCTCGAAACAACTATCAATCGATGACGGACTCATTTTTGTTTAGTTGAATTTTGAATCTAGACATTCAGAAGGAATTTAAATTTTTGCTACGTATCGTTAGACAAATTGAAGGGCACACTCATCGACACGCGAGTACCTACCTGCCTGGAGTACACAAGTGGTAGGCAATTGCGGAGGCTCTCGATGCTGAGGCGCGGAGGGCGGAGGGGCGGCCGCCCGCCCGAAATTCGTTACGAGACGAGCGCCGCCCACTTGCGCGTATAAATAATAATCTTTTAAATTTATCTATTTAATTATACGGCGGTGGCCGAGGAGTGGGGGGTAGGGTGCGGGTGTGAGGGAGTGCGTCGTGAGATAAATTTGCATTTTTTAATTATTTTTACCGGGGCGGGCGGGGAGGCTCTCGTCATTTGAATATTCATGCGTCGGTGCAGCCGACGGCCCAAAACTCGCACAGCCGGAATGCGCGCACTTTTAACTCGACAACTTTTAACACTCGCCGGCCCAAAATCTTGCCGGTGTCATCCCAGCTTCCTAACCCAATTACGGACAGGGGCGGAGTGAGCTTTGGAAATTACGACGTCGCACTCCTACGTATGTATATGGGTCGTACTGAAGTGTTTGCGGTGACGTGAACCAATACATATAATATTTTAAAAATCTCTTATCTTGCCAAATTTAATCGGTACATATGCACAACTTGTTCACTTTTACTTATTTTATCTGGAAAAAAATAAATGACAAAGATCGATAAATAAGTAGGTACTGAGGTAAAATGTATGTAACGACGCAATAAAGTTAAATTTAAATAAGCATTAAAATTGAACTCTAATTGAAAATCTTAAGTACCACTTAATAATGTAGGTCAAGGACGTCTTGTTCTTAAATGCTGAAACTCCGATATTCGAATAAAAATTTTTTTCCAAAACTTCATTTAGGTACTTATTTCACCATATGTAAATATATCAATAGAGAGTGATAACGAAAAACTATCAACCAATTCACAATTTTTACTTTATCTATGCACGCAGTAACAATACATAGATGAAGTTTTGTGATCATTTTCACATCAATACAATACATTAAATATTATGATTTACTAGTAAAAGTTTTAAAAAATCAACGAGGAAGACATTAATGACTCATTAATCGTTTTATAAAGAAATCAAAATTCCAAGTGGCATTTGAAATGTATCGAAAAAAATGATATAGGTAATTATTATACACCAGTAAAAATAGATTGGTAAAATGCAAATTTAAAACATAAAAGCCTGTGAAAAATTATTTTAGGTATATGTATGTATGTATGTAGCCTTGTTTACTGAATGATTTACAAATTTAGTTTATTTTTTATGGCAACATGTACATACATTTTGAGAAAAGCCTTTCTCACATAATTTAATTATAATAAAATTTTATAAACTTCATAAAATGTTAATTATATTTGAATACAAGCATACATACATACATACATAGATTCGTATCTTAAAAAAAGTATATTATATTTATAATATTTATTTTTACATAATTATACTAACAAGTTTGTAACATGCCCGACTATGGGATTTCTTTTCTGAAAAACGAACGAAATAATAAAATGATTTCAAATCCTATTACACATTACCGAGCTTTTCCAGTGACCGAGCAGGGATTACATCAGTAAATAAATTAATTTAAACCAGAATTTAAATACATAAGCACAGACCTTTACATAGCCGAGTTTCCTTTGAGAAAAAGGCGATCTACGCGGTCCATCAACTTTGATTACATTAATTAAAATATTAATTTCGAACACACACACACACACACACGCACCAATCGACTCAATCGATATCGACGTAATTTCGCATAATTTATTTCGTCGCCGTACACAAAAATATTTACTGTTGATTAACTGGTTTTCACATTGGCGCCGCGACACAAAGCATAAATTCAATACATAAATTTAACGGAGACTCGCGCGTACAATATGATGTCGAAATACAAACAAATACGAATTAATTTAATTGAATAGTAAAAAATTGCAAAAAACAAACGCCAAAACAGACACGGGGATCGTATAAAGTATAGTAGAAACTCAAAACGATATACATAATTAAAAGTGTGATCGCAGATTAAGTATTTTGGCTTTCTCTTTGGCGTTTTTATTTCGTCGTAATCAGATATTGATTACGGTTGGTTCTTTTATTTGGTTTTTTTTTTACTACATCTATCTCTCTCCTTCTTTTGGTCGATTGGCTGACCGATCGATCGTTCGTCGGCAATGTCGAAATTATCTTTTACAAAGACGTAATGTATTGAACGAAAGTTTTTGTATGATTTTTAACACCGTCGTCCATTAACGTTTTCGCGTATTAGCCATATGCCATACTACTACGCATTACAGTAATTTCACCGCAGATTATATTTCACATTCTTCGCATTTATATTTTGATGATATTAAATGCCACACACGAATACTAGTCGGGGTGCAACAATTTCTCTCATTAATCCATTGTCTATATATGTCGTACCGACACAAAAGAATATATCTTCAAAATATTTCAATTAGTCGATTCAATTTACCAGCATAGAAGACCGGTTCATTGTTACACTTATCTGCATATGCTACTCGGAATAAAAATCAATTGTGGTGCTAATATAAAAAGATTTCATAGAGACCAACACTCGACTACATACATACATACATTAATATGATAAAATAAATTAATCGCCCTTATGCTTTTCGTTGGTAATATAAAACATAGCATCGATTATGTTGAAACGAGAGATGTGTTTTATTTGAAAATGTCAGAAAATAGTAACATGGTTTTAATGAACCACCGTTTATGTTCTTAGTAGATATGTTGTATGTATCTTTACAGTGTAGGCACAACATAACAACACGCTCACCTGTTCGATGAACGAAGCAAGTGCATTCTACATAAGTTTCATAATAAAAATTTGCAATAATAACGTGGGAAGTTTGACTCGAATTGTGCTATGCATCTTGTACTTGTCTAGTGGCGGTGGGTGGTTTCCGAAGAGGAAATTTCGATTTTTATTATTTTTTATATACTGAAATTCGATCGTTTTGTAGACCGAAAAACACATTCTGGCATTATGCTCGACTGCTCGTACAATATGTGCGGTGTTCAGGGTCGTCCTCGTCTAGGGTCACATTGAGACACCTTTTATCCCTGGAAGATTAATACGATCGACATGCTAAAGCCCCAATCTGTCCATCAACACTTCAAGCGCGAGTTTTAAATTACAGATTAATCCCAAATCGTGCTGTTAACGACTCAACAGCGGGTTGACATTCCATTTTATATGTATGTATGTATATATAATTTCAAGTTCAAATTTAAAAATTCGTATTAAATTTTTTCAAATGAAAAACCGCTGGGTTACTTCGCGCATTAAAATCTATCATTTGGCTAATACATACACGCGAAATTAGTTAATTAAACCGCAATAATCACGAATTTGATTCACACAGCGCTATTACAAAACGAAGATAATAATTTTAGCAACAGTATATATCTATGTAGAATTGCCAAAATAATCACACAGATATAATATATTATATGTTTGCAATATAAGCGTATTTTAATATGTTAAAGTTGCAGTGTATGCGTGCATTAGCCATATGTTATGATGATGTTTATTTTTTAATTTCTTTTAATCTTTTAATTTTACATCACGATTTTGTTGTACAGTTTTTTTAGCACTACAGATGAAAAATGAATTTTCATAATGTATGTAAAATTGATTTACAACATGTGTACAGTTTATTAAATAAAAAAAGTAAATTGTACAAATAACATTGGGAATATTTATCGAGTAATAATATAATTAATTATAGATTCGATTTATTGACATCAATTTAAAGGAGCGCGCAGCCCAACAAATAAACGCATCTAATTAAACATTTTCTGGAATAAATTTGATATTCAATTGGGAAAAAATCACAATTTATAAACATGTACTTTTTATTATCCCACCCGTGTCTTGTACAAACAAGTTATACGAATACTACTGAGTAAAATGAAATGTATGTTTAATAATAATAATAATAAATGTAGTTCTGCGTTCGAACTGAATGTCGATGATCTCACGTGAGACATTCGTTTTATCTGAGCAAACAAACGATAAGATCGAAATTCACCCGCTAAAACAAAAATTGGTATTCAGTGAAGAAATAGTCACATCGACGTGCACACAAAACTTAGATGGGAATATATAAAATATAAAATGTTTAACGGCTTCGACAAGCGTAAATATTTCCGTTGAACGCGTCAAACTATAAAATTTATCGCATATTTTTCCTCTAGATATAATAAAAAATAAAGCAAATTGTTTATTTGTTTATCTATCGAATGCTTGAAATTTGATATCTGGATATTGGACGCCAGCGTTGATAGAATTTAAAATTTAAATTCGAATTGATTGAATGACTAAATCTGAATGTAGTACGTACATGTAGAGTGATCGAGACTCGAAAAAAATGTTTGAATTATTTACTTGCACCCAATGTAACATTAGATATTTATATGTACAATAATATATCCATATAAAAATGCATTCGCGTTTACAAGAGAATATAAAACGACAGATAATCATGATACTTTCAAACAAACATCTTGGGCATCCTTACAATCTAGACACATTATTATAATAGATATTCAAATTTTATACGAAAGGCAAAGTATAATCATATCAAAAATATATTGAAAGGCTCATTAAATCTCATAGTTGTAGATTAGTTTGGAATTTACTTTTCACTGTGAATTATAAATGTCTTTACAAAAAAAATAATTATATTAAAATAAATTAATGATTTCGACATATGTGAACCATATGATAACATACTTCAACTTTTTCAACAATGAAAAATTATACGTAAAAACGTTCTAGGTGGAAAAGATGTTCTGTATCATGGGAATTTGTAAAAAATAATATAAATAGATACATTTACACTGCCGCCAGCCCATTCAACTATGTAAAAATTGTAAATTTAATCAATTATCAAAGGTTTTTTCAAAATCCATCAAAATATAAAATAATATGATTAATGTAAATAGTAGACGTGAGAAATAATACTGCTTAGGGAACATCGACAATGGACTGAGACGCGCTAATACTGGCGTTTAGGTACGCGCGACCAAGTTTCAGATTTTTTTTCGTACCTTAGCAACATGAAGAAACATCCTATGTATATGAAGTTTTTTTAATGTAATATTATTCCATTTATATGAGTAGTTCATTTAAAAAAAATAAACTACTAAAACTGAGCTAAAATTAAAAAGAAACCTTCGAAAATCGGTAAAATTTAAGCTTTTCACAAACTAAAATGGGCTGGCGACAATGCAAATAATTTTTGTATCATTTTTAAATTATTCTCCATGATACAGAACATCTTTTCTGCATAGAGGTGTTTCCAAATTCCAAAATTTGCTGTTTTTGATGTACCGTAACGTACATATATACCTGTCTGTGTATGTATATTCACATATCCATGTAACGGAAAGGTAAGGTGAAATTATCACAGTGGGGTAAAGCGAGTTCGAAATTGAATCCTCCGATCGTTGGATCGCGTGACCTCGCAGTTTGTTTATTCTGCTCGTTTTTGAATTGAGCTTTCGATGAGTTCGAGGGCAAAAGCTTTCGCCCCTAAAAGGTTAAGGATGGTGTGCAGTTTTATTGGCATGGGGCTAGACGTCTTGCAGTCGGGTGACAATATTGGCGCATTAGCGGCGTTGCGGCTAAGTCGCTCGCGCCTAATAAGGAAGTGGACTGCAAGCCGCGCCGTGACTGCACCTCGCCGACACGGACTGCACCTCGAGACACGCCGGAGAATATTTCAGCAAAGAGACCACCACTTCCCCAACTAATCGATTAAAATTATTCATACGGTCCATGAGTCAACATCGATCCAATTATTAAAAAAAAATCAGGTCGTAAATTTCCAAAATTCAAGCATCAAAAATTAAAAAGAACCTATTTAATTCGTATGTTTTCAAGTTTAATATAATTCAAACTGTATATTTAATTGAATAATAATAATATAAATATCTATTGCTAATATAATTTGCATTTTTATGTATAAATATCGATTAGAACAACTTATCTACGAGTATTACATTATAAAGTGTAAATATATTTTGTATGCATTGCATTCTGAAAGATTTTAAGTGCAGTAAAAATTTTTTATTACATTTTTCGATAGCATTTTTTTTTCTCGCATTTTCAATTATAATATATGTACATACATGTGAAATTTATTTGTAGGTGGACTGCACTAAATAAATTCTAACCGGAAAGTGTTATAAAATATTATATGAAATAGTTAATAAATTCTTCAAGTGACTAATTGGAATAAATTATTATATTAAATAAGGAAGTCTACACATAAACGTACAGTTACAAAGCTGTAATGCACTAAAGTTACACAGCTGTAACGGTGCAAATAAACCATTAAGAAATTGAGAGAAGGTTTCAACAATAGGGAATGAATCAGTTAGGTCTCCATCACTATCAATACCTACTCTCATATACATAAATACTTCGAGGGTGGTCATCGATAGTTTGAGAGTCTCCGTTGAATCCGCATTACCGACGAGAGTAATTACGCGGAGACGCCGAACATTACGCGTATTATTTGTCGCCGATTACAATCCTGTGTGAGAGAGAGAGCTTTGACGTTCGGTGGCACAACACCGTTTATAAATCGCCTCAATAATCGACCGTTTCATTGTACACCGGCCGAGAATGTCGCAGTAGCTTATAAGCGCTTGAAAAATCGCATACTAGCCCCACCTGAATTTATAATAACATTAAAGCTGTTGCAGGCGGGTGCAAGTCCGCGTGCAAGGTCGCTGCAGTGCTCATGTACACATACCCACTTCTTTAACACGTTATATGGATTAATTTCGTAATATATTCAAGCACCGAGAGCATCTCGAGATATTTATATAAATGCATATGTACATATGTATGTATATACATATTGTTGTGGCGAGAGTGCCTTTGTTGGAAACGAGATATGAGCTTTCGTTGCGGATAGTTTGTAAGGCGATACGGCGCGTTTGTTATCCGTACAATTTATTATGCAAATTTTATCGCACTAATGACTCAATATTATTCGGAAGAGTGTTGCCGATGTCAATTATAACAGTCGGCGGTCATCGGTGACGTATCGGCATTGGACGTCATGAATATTCATCATGACGATATGACGTGTTATCAGATCCATTCCGGCTACTACTTTCTGCCTGAAATTGATTTGCAACATTAGATCTAAAAAAAGTAAAAAAGAACCACTTAACGTTCAACAATTTAAATGTGTAACTTGTTTTTTTTACTCAAACTAATATCCCTAAAAATAACAACACTTTTAATCAATTCAATAACGACTATGAAAAGTTAAGCTCATTAAACTATATGTATATACGTAATACCCAGATTTTTAGCATATAGAATTATTAAGCTTCATAAAATCATACTTCGGTTTTATTGCACCATATTTCGTTCTAATTTGGAACAAGTTGACAGCATTAAAAATAATCCACATTGCAACATTATATCTCATACTTCCCATCCTGTATGATTTGCAATATAATTGGCGCTAAAGTAACAGTAATTCAAATTGACATTTTAGATAACCTTAACTAGACAAATCTAAGCTTTCCGAAGTACTTGTCTCAGACATAAAGTTAGCCTTTCTGCAACGCATTAGATCTGTACCTCATGAAAATGGAAAAAAAAAAAAAAACCGTAAAGAAAAATAATTAAATAATAACATGTCACACATTCTTATATTTTCACGCCATTTTGCTGAACCAACCCAGTGCATTATGGGAGAGTTGACTGTATCAATGTAATCATATCTGCATTATCTTTATATTTATAAAGCCATAGTTTCGACCAGAATTAAGCGGTCTAAGCAAACGACAGCAGACAGGCCAGGTCTGTCCTATCGAAAGGTGGTAGTGAAGTGGAGACAGTCTCGTGGCATTGTCGATTGTCATCTGGGTGTTGGTGGTGCCGCTAGTTGAGGTCGCGGTTCATTTGAATTGCGGTGTCGGCGTGCCGTGACTGCGGCCGCACTTATCTCTCGCTAATGATGGTATATTGCATTCGATTATCTAAGTAACTAGAACATTTTGCGATAAGCTCGACTCCGGAATGCCTCCGGACCCACGGCGACACCGGCAAAACCCCGCAAACCGGCACTGCCCAGGGTCAAGGGCCACCGCGTAACTCTGCACGCCACTGCTAAACCCACCCAACCAACCCACCCGACAAACACTACTATTATACCTACTCCTAGTGCCCATATAGCCACAACGGCAAATATCATCACGCCATTAATTACCGACAACGGCGACCGTGTCTACGTATCTATAATACGAGTAGGATAAGCTGCTTTATGGGGTTGATCTTGAAGAAGGGTCGTGCTCGTATAACGCTCGCTAGCAATTCAAGTGCGAATAGGTCGTTTTCAGAAGCTTAACGTAATAAGTAGGTACTAACTTCACGTGGAAGATATTATATTTCTACTACCAGGAAGTGGAGGCGTTTAAATTCTTACGATGGGTAATTTCCAAGGAAAAATTATATAAGCTACACAATAATTTTACACACATTTACTTAATCATGTCAAGTAGTTACATCTATTGATTGGAATTTTTGCAAACAGAAAATTCATATTATTTAAATAAAAAAAATAAAAAGATATCGTTAGTGCTACTATTTTGAAATTGCGGATCAACATGGAGATTAAATATACATATTTATTTCATATTATATCGACAATCATTCGACTTTTCGTTACATCTAGACGAGTTCCAAAGAACTCTGCTTTATAATGATTTCATAAATATAAATATGGGTATGTATGTAAATTGTCGTGTAACACAATATCTTAAATTTATCATCGTTCTGCATTCAAATTTTTTATCAAACTTCGACAGAACATCGAGCAATTTATACCCTCTCGTTCCGTCTTCACACTCGACTCCCTTCGTTTTTAATTTTAACCGCAAAAAAGAATAGGAGGCGATGTCGCGTGTAACAATGTTTATTGGCCGCAATCTAGATAAGCCGAAATAACATAACACAAGTATACCGAAACTAATCGCGAACGAAATCGCTTATTAAAATATTTTGAGGGCATTGCGACACCGTCGTCGTCGTCCCACCTACATCTTCCGATCCCCGAATCTCTACCGGCTGAGATCGCTATCGGATTTTTTAGGCGGCTGGTTTGAACCGACCGAACGTATATGTATATACATACATACATTTAATCTATACGCATGTGTATAGCACTGAAGTGTATGTGCGCTCTCTTGCAGGTCGGAATTCTCAACACTTCCTATTTCTCAGGTGCGGCTGGACTTGGTAGGTAACTTGCGGGCATTATACCTACATACATACATTTATAGTCAGGATCGCTAATGCCGAAAGGATGTTACGATAGTTCGATACGAGCGTTTATAGTTCGGCATTAAGTATTAATTTCCCCCGAGTACAAAGATGGCTATTGGTCTAGTGGTAGACAGTAATACTCAATCCCTTACAGACTAATCCACTTTACGATATCGGAACGTATCCGCGCCGAGATAAGCGAGCTACCGCCTGCAAAATCGCACTGTTTTGTAATACGCAATTTCATAAAACCACGTGAATAAATCGAGTAATTTTATCATCGCTATTAAATCGTATTCGTGTAATATATACAAAATCTATCATCTTAAATGCAAAATTGTCGCAGACAAACCTAAATTCAATTAATCTGTTCGTACCGAGAGTGATTTAACCGAACTAGCGTAATCGCAATAAATTGTGCAATGTAATGAGAATTCATCTGAATTGTCCGCTATAAATTGCACTCAACTGCATTTTGCCGATATTAAAAGATAAAATCGTACAGTCTTGCAGATCTTGAAATTGGTGTCCAATAAGCGTAGAATAGGGGTTGGGCGGTGAGACCAAAAGGAAACTTTATTCTTTAATTAAAATGCGATTGTGTATGTATCGCATTTTTGCGATCGAAAAACGCTATAAACGGGAGGGAGGAAACGATTCGAAAATCGAATGTATCGACTTCGGGCGAATTCGAGGAAATATTTATGCGAAAACGGGCAAATAAAATAAGGATGTAAATACGAGAGGAGGACTCCGAATACTGAGCGCCGCACAGAGACGTCGAATTCAAACTGTATTTATTTTTTTCTCATTTAAAAAAATATCAACGACATACGAAAGTAATAACAACGAAAAAGATAAAAATAGTGAGAGCTATTGAATTTAACGACTGCATTGAGTCCGTTTTAAAAATATTGCCGAATAATTGAACGGTGTCCTGAGCGCGTGTCGCCGCCGAAGAGTACGCATGCGGTCTACCCGGTTGATAACCCCTGCAATAAAGTGAGGATACTTTTGAAATCCAGAAAGAATACCTGTCGACCATCGTTAAACCGCGATCACCGCAACAAACGTCGGGCCCGGCGGTGGTGGAGCGAAAAATGTGACTTAAAAAATAGCGGGTACCTTCCACTGTCCGTGGTGGACACACAGAGGGAATATATTCGCATATCAACGAGTAGAATCCTCAAATAATCTGCATAAATCTTGACCACATTTCGATCCTGCGGATGGCGATCGTTGACCACTGGAAAAAATGCGAGGGCTCCTCTCTTTCCATCTCTCTCCGTCTCTCATTTCGCTCGTTTGCGGGGGTAAACGTAACCGTTTTGTAAATTCGATTACAAGTTATGCGCCTTGAGAACATTGTGAAACAAGTGTGAGTGTATCTTTGCGAAATGTGCATACAATATAAAGAAATAAAAAACAAATCCTCCCTCGAAAAGGACGATTATCAACAAACGGACGCAACACCCATCGAGATATCGAGCTTTTGGAAAAAGCATCACGAGATTTTCTAGACCGATCCACGCCACCCTTACCATTTATGCCACCTTAAATTAATCAAGTCATACATATAATATATTGTACATGAAAGTATGTAGGTATATAGTACATATTATGTACATATGTATTCAAATTGTAATCATTGTTTATTACATTAAAATTTTTTAAACATAATATTATCTTCAGACATGACATAATTTTGCATACACACATTTTAACAGAAATATAATTTTTGTACATAACATTTATATTTAGACGTATCATATAATTTTGCATGTGTGTGTGTTGTTATAAGGAATAAAATATTTACAGATATAAATAGCTGTAAAATTCCAGTAAGAGACTATCTATAAACTTCTTTTATCCTAATAACATCAGTTATTTTATAATTTCTGGCTAATTATATTCAAGTGTGTAGTTAAACGAAGTAAAGTATAATTGAATCAAGTATAAAATTGGAAATAAAAACTCCATTTTTTATGTTTGATGAAAATTCTCCTACACAACCCATTATCATTTAGTGGGTTGTGCCTACTAAAATATAGAAAACCAATAAAGTATATATTTATGTAGTTTTCCGTTAAGTATTCTAATTTCAATTATCAGTTTATCAATTAAACGATGCATATGATGACATAAATATGAGTGGGTATGTATGTACTACATACCCACCTATCCTACATAGATATGTATATATATCTATATTCATGTTTTTAAAAATGAATATGATTGAACCCATAAACTTTTTTTAATAAAATCCACTTTAATCGGTTGACAGTGTTCACATTATAAACTTTCCACTAGTCAAAATTTGTATATTGTAACTATTTTTAAGTACATAAATATAGCAATTTGAAAAGATCATTAATCAAAAGCACACACATACATACACACATGAAGATGAATTTCGACCGTTTTATTTGCGTTAGCCATAATAAAACATCACATAAATTACTCATTCAAGAGGTGTGCGTAGTACGCGCGAGAGGAAAAGAAAGCAAGCTTTAATAATAGTGAAGCCGCATTAGGGAAATTGCTTCTACGGCCGAGATAAAGTCATCTGAAACGGGTCGATCGATACGCTCAGAGCCTGGGGGGTGTAAAATAATGCGATTCGATATTTATTTACACGATAATTTGTGAATAATAATAAAGTGTCTTCGTTCAAGAGGAGCATTGTTGTTGGCCGATTATACTACGAGCGACTTTGTAAGTAATACTCGTTTCGAGAATGCAATATAACATTTACGATCTCGTCTGGGCGAACGCGTTGAACTCTCCGAATGACCGTCGAATTTTGATACGGAGGAAATCAAAATTTTCGACGCGTCTACTGACAAAAAAAAAAATACATACATAAATATTTCAATTTACCCAGTATTCGAATATCTTTACGCGTCGTAAACAATTTTAATTCGACTTTTATATCTATTGTTGTTGATCCGGACTGCATTGCGCTATCAATACAATGGTCGACAACAATAAGTGAGACCATTCTTCAGGTGTTAACGTACGCAAGAGATATTTGTGTGAACTAGACCTTCGGAGTCCGTGAGAGAACATAGTATATTCTGCATTCTTCGGTAAATTCCAATATTTAACAATTGTACAACTTTCACGCGAACCTTAGAATTTTCCGGCATACGTTCGAAGGTTTCAAGATGAGTACTAAAAAAATTTAGATCACGATCGTCGAGATAAAAATACATGCAATTTAAATGTGGTTTTCAATTCACCAAATAGCATAACATAATATAGAATTAAAACCGTGAAGGTGAAATCGTCACTAGTGTTTTTTTTATAATAGATACGAATTTTTGTAATAAATCTTAGCGAATAAAAATAAAATGCGCTAAATTAATCTCGTACGGATATTCTTTTCTAATCCCACATTGCGGAATATATTCATTCGCGACTCCTAAATCAATTTTTATTGAGCCTCTTCCATATAGATAAATGCGCGAAAGCGTATTGTTATAATGATTTCTCAATTTTTATAAGCGCAAATAAATCATTTCGTATTTATAAAGCTCCAGCGACGCTGAATTCTGTTAACATTTTCGCTACGAAACAGAACAAGTATTATAATTTTCCTTTTTTTTTGTACTTTGTACTCGTACGACGAGCATTTATTTATTCATATCGTTAAGTGCATACATTTAATTACTGACATTTGAATAGCGAGTGAGCGGACAATGCGAAAAGGGCTTTTTTCCTCCGATTCAAATGAGTCGAACGTATACAAACAATGATCGAAATAAAAGTATGTGCACCGCGAAAGGAAGATACAGTGGGGGCCTTCGGTCACATGCCCGGAATGTTCAGCTTTCGGGCCCCCTTATTTACATATCTAAATTGCGAGCAAGCCGTTTACATGTCGAATGAATTTCAATGGGAAAACCCGTAGACGGTATTTATTTCCTTCAAAATGCAACGTCGATTGTCAAACGTTTTTCGCGCGCCGACTTTAGAGTCAAGCTCCGCTTTTTTCGTCGACTCTTAAATTATTCGCGGTACCGCCGCGTGTCTTACGAGAGATCTCTCCGGTGAGATAAACTACAAATCAATAGCTTTAATTAATTGGACGTTTCGATTTTCACCAAATGGGAGAGGAAGGGACCCCCATTGAAAAGTCGGTCGTCGTTTGTTCGTTTTGCGAAATAAATTTCTCACCGGGTCCGGTAAGCGGCCCTCCCCGTGATACCCGCAATAAATTAAATTAAGAGAAACCCGTCGAAAAAAAAATACATAAGATGGGGACCATTGGCAATCCTTTTCGATCATAGATTTCGCAGGATAAGGGATTCAGTGACAACAATTATGTAAGATAAATTTTCCCGAAGTGATATCGCTCAATGACAGATATTGCAACTGACGAGATGTTAAGGACCTCTCAATGACACTAGTACATATATTTTTCAGGACGAGAAGGACACTGATAACAGGTCCGATAGAATATCAATGGAAACCCGTATATATGTATACATATATAGGTATAATAAAACGCGCAGCTTTCAGAATACCAACATGTGTTAAAAACAAGTGTGAACTTATTAAAATTTATCAAATTGTTATGCATATAAGAAACCTGAAAGAAACAGCTATAAGTTACGAATGAATTTTAAAATAAGTATAAATGATTTTAAAGTAAGACTAAAAAAACAACAACGAAACATTGCAAGATGGCAAATATGCGAGGAAAACTTTTACCCAAAATTTCTGCACGACTCCTTGTTAATCCGAAACGATCTCTTTTTTTTAAACTGTCCCAGATTTTGGTTCATACTTACAGATTTAATTTTGCCCCGTTTTTCACCTATCAATCACGTTATGGCTCAATTATAATCGGTGCTAGTTTTAAACGACCGTCCATTACAACGGCCCCGCAGATTAATATGTGTCAATCAGAGGCGGCAGTGCGGAAGAACTGTTTAAATATCGTCGGAGGTTATTATATTAAAATACATTATATGTGGATATAAATGCTCACGACTATTTCATATCGAACGTGTAATTTTTCGTCGTAAAAGCGTTCGCTTTACAACGCTTAATCGTTCGCGTAGCCCAGATTACGACGCGTCTTCTTTAATCGACTCTTTAATGTCCCAAATTTGTCCGATTCACAACGATAAAAATAACCTAAATTACATGCAAACGCAGTGCCGATTTCTCACATTTGAATTTTAAATTGTTATCGCTTCATTTATATAATGCAGCAAACAACAATCGCCAAAATAAATAAGTAGGTATCTTTACATAGATACCCCATTACATTCTGCCAATAATTAAGCTTTAAATTCAAATTTATTATCATACCTAGTTAAGTATAGCCTTAATAACGTCCCAATGGTGATTCGATCGGGGGATTTTTTAGACAACTTTAATCTATTAAAAATGATTATATTCAAATATTTTCAAACGCTATTTATTTTACATTTCCTTCATTGACTAAATAGCATCACAGAAATAAGATTATATGTAAATAGCTTTTAAGTATATTTTTAGTATATCTGTAAAGCTTTTAAGTATATTTTTAGTATATCTGTAAAGCTTTTAAGTATATTTTTAGTATATCTGTAAAGCTTTTAAGTATATTTTTAGTTTAAATCGTTATTCTTACTTATAAAAGTTATGAATTATACATATCTGAAGAAAAAGAAAAGCTTTCAAAAACAAAAGTTTGAAAAAAAAACCATGACCGTATAGAAAAAATTTTAATAATAAATGAGTGTTTAATTTGGATGATTCAGTTTTTGGCACATCTAAAAGAAAGAAATACGAATATGTACATATACTTATACGTATGTATAACAAATAATAATGTCACGTAGCTTAAGTTATACATGTGCATATTTTCAGCAAATTATTACATTAAAAATATTTTACAACAAAAAGTTTTTTGTTGTTTTATAAGCAACTGAAGCCGATTAAAAAACAAAAACTGAGAATTTAATATGCTTAATATTCAATTTTTAAATACATGTATTATATTGTCAATATGCATACGAACACTATACATATATGGAAGTATGGAACGCTGAGGTAGTATTATGGTGAGGTAGTAGTATGGCAAAACGAAGAGAGGTAGGAAACGGAATACGTGGGTGAGAAGTATGACAAGGATAGTGGATATAGTGGATAGAGAAGAAATTGAAATGGCAATGGGCGGGTTACGTAGCTAGAAGAATAGACGAAAGGTGAACAAAAGAAGTGCTGCAATGGTACCCGAGAGAATGTATAAGGATGAAAGGGAGGCCGCAAGGATGATGGGTGGACGAAATTAGGAAAATGTATGGTGTGAGATGGATGAGAGTTGCGCAAAACAAAGACGAATGGAAGCGTGTTAGAGAGGCTTTCATCTAGTAGTGGATGGTGAATGGCGATGTAATATCTACATGTACATATACATTTATGTACATATACATATACATATTAAAAAATATATAAATTTTATAAATAAAAATTTATTTTGGGCTGAATTCCAGAATGTGCGCGTCCATAAAAAGTCTATTAAATATTTATAACTAGTTATTTATTTTTTTCAACACTTAATGAATTTTGATAAGTATGCACTATTACAAAATATCAATTAAAAACAAATCAATTAATCAACGAGTAATCACAGAGTGCAAATTTAAAAGTGTCTAAAATATACGCGAACTCGCGTGTGTATGCGAGTTTTCACACACGCACACGACCGCATAAATGTGGGTGTATATATAAACAATCGGAAAAAACCCGATCTCCAAAATGATAATAGTAGTCCATATAAAAACAAAGAATGTGGTACTCAGTTGTGAGGCAGAGAGGCTGGGCGAGTTGTTGCCGTAACAGGGCGACCGGGTCCAACAACGTAGGGACGCAAGAGACCTTAACGCGCGCGAGCGACTCTAACCCTTATCCCTGTCCTTTCGCAAGGGCTAATTTGGCCGAGGGCTGATGTCGCCGTCGGCGCCGGTACCAGCAAAAAAAGCTCCTCTTTAAAAAAGCTTCCCTGCGTCCTCGGACAATCCGATCTCATTCCTGCGGACAGCCGAGGGTGACAGCCGCACACACCGGCAAAAACGACCATCGAACACACACTCACATACATATATATGCATTCAGACGTCAGCAGACACAACCAGACCCCCGAATGTAAATGTTGACAATTTATTTGCCGATAATTGCTAAAGAAAGTACCGTACCTACTCGCTCGCCTATTGAAAGAAAAATGCACCACTTTCGTCTCATAATTATATTTTCTACATATATATGTAAGTTCATAGAGCAATTACATAATTTCACAAATTAGTACGATCCTCCGAGTGTATATGATGCTATGAAATGCACTCATAGTGCATTTCAATAGGGTTCGTTGGAACGGCGAACGACAAGAATGTGCATTTGAAAAGCAGGTGTTTGAATGTGTGCGTGCATTGTGACTCTTTTGATCGGCTGACTGTGGCAATCACTCGACTTTTCCATCATCGACTATCATAAAATGAAATGAAATATAACAGAACCTAATTCAAAACTATCTTTATTAATAGATAATATATATTTTGAGAAAGTGAACTTTTAAAACAACATGTGTAGGGTACAGATTTCAATTAAAATACCATATCATTATCTGATACTAAAATAAATTTAATGGTATGAGATTAATTTATCTTCAATTGAAATGATGATTTGAGTAAAAATCAAATGTTTGGTTAATTTACAATTATTTTAGAATCAGTGCAGTAGTAATTGTGCTTATTAAATTTAACACGCTATCGAGTCAATTTATCGCTAGAAAAATCGACGAGTTTTGGCAACCTCGGAGAATTTGCTAAATTGCTAAAGTCGTACGATAAATTACAATCGGATTGATCGTATATAAAACGTTGACATTCCCAAACTATGCAGAATGAGTCGTTTAGAAGTTTTAAATTCCTTTTAAAATGCACCAACACGACAAAAGCCAACGTTTTTATGTATCTTTTTACATTTTATTCGGTCGATCGCATTGGGTGCATACTTCGACCATATAATGCAGATTTATTGTCGAACCGATCGATCGATCGATGGCTCGTTTCGTTGCTATTTAATTAGCCGATACTCTGGTGCACATATACCCACTTTCCGGTGGATGTACGAAATGATAAGGATCGGTATCGTCGAACGCGGACAATTCATCATTGGGTCGTTTATTTGGGAACGATTTAGCGATGTGCCCGGTGGTACATAAGATACGTAAACGTGCGTATGTATATACAAATACAAGAGCCGCCATTCCGACCAGTTGACAATTGATCCTTGACGGTCGGGGTCCTTAATTGAGGCGGTCTTCGAGGCTACCGGAATTTGAATATTGGCGGCCGCCTCCTTCCGCGGATTATTATCTTATCGGCGAATTTTAAAACGGCGGATCATTGTACTGTCGGCGCGAGCCGGCGTGTCTCGTGAGAAAATTGGGAGAAGCTGTCGAGAGGAAGACATCGGAACGGGATAAAAAGGTGAAGAGACGAGGAGGACGAGAGCCGGAGGATGAGGAAGACGCCCTCTCTCTCTCCTCCGGGTCCTCTCCTCGAGTGCGCATGCTCCGAAACAGAGGAGATTTGTATCGCGAACCGTAAATTGCGTCGACGGCTGAGGACAAGCCCAGCCCAGGACGGTGCACGGCGACGCACATTTTTGACTGTCGACAAACTTACATTTATATATATGTATGTATGTACATGCATAATTGTATATATTCTTACGTACTTGCGTCAAAATCTGCTGTCGACTTTTCCGGAAATTGCCGGGGATACCGAGAATCCCTCGAAAAGTCCGTTCCAATAATGATCTCGATTTATTTTGATTCACCCACGCAATACTACGCGTGATTATATACATAATTCCTATATATTTTTGATCTACATATTTGACATATGACAAAGATGCCACGAGATTAGTATAGAAATAGGAACGTGTTCGAATCCGAATGTAACCCAAGAAGGTGCAGTAGAAAGCAAGGCA
Organism: Arctopsyche grandis; assembly: GCF_051622035.1. Taxonomy (NCBI): domain Eukaryota; kingdom Metazoa; phylum Arthropoda; class Insecta; order Trichoptera; family Hydropsychidae; genus Arctopsyche; species Arctopsyche grandis. The sequence goes on from NC_135359.1 coordinate 9,187,553, forward strand.
TGCCGAATGGATGCTGGGTGGTTGAACAAAAACTAATAAAAACCTTGTAAAAAATTACAGATTAAAGCTGTACAGAAAGGTAGTAGAACTATTATATGTATGTAAATACATATGTATAAATCGTCCATAGCCAGCTAGCTGACTTTACTGATGATATGTGAATTTATTAGAACGTAAACTCGATTAATTTCGACTTCAGATATTTATTGACATAAGTAAACCATGCATTTATATCCGTGTGGCATATTTAGCAAATATATAAGTTCATAGTGGACATGTAGATTAGTTGTACCCAATTTGGGAAATACATTTAGACATTATAATCTAAAGAGAACTCGATTAAAAGACAATCAAAGCAATACTCCAAACACCATAATACATATACATAAGTACGTACTAATTTAAAATTGATCAAATTCTTCAATAATGCCTTTACAACCTAATCCAACACAATGAGAGTCGATTCAAAAAAGTATGTCGACATTTTTCAATTTAATTTTTACATACATAAATGTACATATACGAATTAGAAGATTTAAAGTTGTAGAAGATTTATAATCCGTATTTTTACAAAATTACCTGGATAATACAATTCGTATATTGACCGCAGCTGTATAAAAAAATCCCCGTTTAAAAGATGCGAGCCACCCCTGGACGGCCCTTACCGCAAGAAGAATTCAATAGTGTAACATTGTTACGGATGACAATTTCGGCATACGACCGTCCCTTTCATTCCCATTTACACGTCTCTCCGTTTCGCTCACACACCAGCGACAGTGGCACCACGTTATTTATATGATTTTCATTCGTTTTGTACAGTTTTATTTACTGCATTTCGTCTTAGATTTATACCGGCTCGGCTTAACGCGAACTTCCCCGATCGATCGGAACAAAGCTTATTTATTATTGAAATAAATACCACACGGTGCATTCAAATCAACGTGGATATTATTATTAGTATACATAAACACGAATGAATAAAATATCCACTATAAAACTACAAAAGTTAAGTGCAGGAAAAGACTATTACTATGCGCAATTATCACGCTATTTCCTATTCATTAAATTATAAGTACACATAAAAGACTGTGACAGTCTTTAACCGGCGCGGATTTTCTCCTTAGTCGCTTTCGTGAAAATGCGTTGGATTCTTGGTCGTGTTGCGTGAATTTAATTAGACTTAAGTTAAAATGCTTGGAGCGTTTTCTCATAAAGTTGTGACATATTATCATTGTTCCGTTTCTAATTCAGTACCACCCACGTCGATCATACACATTGCGATCAAAACGATATGAAAACATATGTGAATTTGCGACACTTGCATACCAATCGTGTATGTGATACACACTGATTCCAACTTCAAATCAGTAAGAGCATACAAAACATAGATAATAGTATAATGAATTCGGCAAATGTATTGATACCTATATAATAAATAAATAAAAGATAAACACGAACAATGAACTTTCGAGTGAAGCTTCTGCGTTCGTAAACGTCACGTCTGCGTGATAAAAACGTTAGCGAAACAATCAAAAGGTCATAAATTACACAACATACAGTCTAGTCGGAACATGAACCGTAGAACTGCCAAAAATCAATATACATATTATATTATATTTTTTGCATATATCTACACAAGGTGTGACTCATAACCCCATCTCACCGGTGCTAGTTTTCCTCGTGACGTTTCTTTCATTTTCAAAGCAATAAATAATACAAGAGCTGTTGCGTTAGTGTGCGTGCTTCAACATTGGAAAAATAAAAAACAATAAATCGACGAAAAGGTTGACACGTTTTTCAATAAGTGCGCACATGTACATATGTGCTTACTGACGAAGGGATTTTTCGCCATAAGGCAGACTTTTATTTTATTTTGCTCATTTGCATCGAATTTCAGCGAGCTTAGTGTGTAGGTACCTACTGCTACGAAGCAATGAATAAAGGTGTAAATATCAAGTTCGCCGACTGGTTCAAATAAAGCGATTTTGGAAGCTTTCAAATATCAGGGACCGTCAAACCAAACAATGGCAATATATTTATTAAAAAATACAAAGAAATACAGAGGAAATCTATAACCTTTATCATAAATATTGAATTATCAAATAATTTATACGAAGATATGATACAATAAATACGTGCACTAATCAGTTTCTTCTCAGTCTTAAGACACATATATGTCAACGACACCTACAAAGTACATACATATGTATGTAAAATAGTCCTGGGAAATATTCATTCAGTTGTTTTTCAAGTAAAATCCGAGAAAAATATTGTATTAGACATGTTTATGTACTTGACTTTTATTCATAATTTTTCAACGTATCAAACTTATTAATTTTTCAATTATAATACTTTTTTACTGGCAATTAAAACAATAAGGATACTTTAAAAACGATTGTCAAAAAGTGCGTTTAAGTTTAGAAAATGTAGAAGTCACTCATTTTAAAATACCAGAAAAATCAACATATACATAGATGAATTGTATGTAGATTTCCCGAGAAATTAGAAAAACTTCTAATTTCTACGAGTTTTCTCAAAAATTTAAGCATATTCCGTCCAAGCAATTTTAATTATATTTTAACATTAAGTACTAGTATATAATATACATATTTAATAGTAAACCTATAAGTGTATTAAGAATTAATCTGATTAATTAAATGATGTGAAGATTAAACAGGAATACACATATATGGACCGCGAATTGTCCTTTAAAAATACAGCCCTTCAAGGTCTTCATGTCCGTCGAAAGCGACGACAAACAACTAAAAAAAATAATTACGACGAATTGAGAAGGACCGTGAGGGGATACGTCGTCCTCTACGGACAGAGTGTGAAATGTGGACGCCTCGTCAAGGGAACTTTTCAATGGAACGAAGTGTGTACAACATTTGATATCTCCACCGAATTTTTTTTTATTCCTTTACGCTTTTTAATTTCTTTTTCGCCTTCTTTTCAATGATCGAAAACCGCATTAAGGCGAAACGCGCTTAAAAAAAGCGCCTTGTTGATGTGTTCGCACGTACGCGCGAGCGTAGTATGCAAGTACTTTCGAGCTTTTGCATAGCCGAATTTAGTAGACTTTTGTCTCACGAACAAAAGTATCTCTTTGTTATACCCCGAAAGCTTCATTCGGAATATATTACGCTTAGAAATGTTGGGACGATAAACGACGGCTATCTTCAAAAGAAAATTAATACACATTAAACTTCCGTCGCATTTTAGAAAAGGTAATACTAGATGAAAATAAAGAACAGCGCCGATTATGTTGAATACAGTGGCGTGCCTTACATACATACAACTATACAGAAAGTTCTCTTCCCTTAACACTACTATATAAAACGCCTCAATTTAAAAGCACATTCCAACACACTATTTTGAATTCGATTTAATGGATGTAGTAAGAGATTGATATGCGTTCAAAATTGAGAGGCACCGTACGCCACTGCCGGTAAGGAATCATTATTGGTACCCTGTGGACACGTTGCATATTCAGAGGACAAACAAATTAAAGTTTGAATAGGCTAATAGAAGACAATGTGTCGAGTGGTGTTGACGTCCATCTTTTCGGGTGGGGGCAGACCCACCGCTACCAGCTTCCCCGGGGCCCGCTTTCATATGGTAATGAGCAAGGAAGGGTCGACAAAGGGACCTCGGAGGGACCGGGAGCCTCCGTTGGAAAAAAACGGGGGGCCCCACAAAAGCCGAACACGCTCGTTAATTCACGCTCGATGGAGCCAACTGCGCAAACAAACCAAAAATATGGCCACCGAAACTATTTTTGACTACTGTAAAACAAGCATATTACAAGTGATAATGTGACAGCTTAAATGGCCATGCTCCTCTCACACATTTTATCACGTACTACTCCCTCCCCTCACCCTTGTCGAAACGCATTTAAATAAGTAATTTTATTGATTGTAATTTTGTTTTATGGTCTGATCCCGTATAGCATTCTGGATTATTTCTTAGGATTTTATGTACGAGCTGTATGTATAGCTGAGACTATCTTTTTACAATTAAAATTTTGCCGTAAAAAATAAGAGATAATCATATTCTTACACATTTTCCGTATAACTCTGAAATGACGGTAATTAATAGCTTTATGCAATTGCATTACATTATGCATACGTACTTAGATTTTAAAATTTAATCAATCTGATTTTGAACACGTCGTATAGGAAACATCGACGCACGAGGAGTGTAAAACCCACACATGTTTTTTTAACGCTCGATCTTTTTCACGTCGTAAATCGAATAAGTTACCATTTATATGAAATTTTCGCGTATAAAGCTGTACGAATGAATTTCAAGGCACGCAAATCAGAAGTTAAAATAAGGTAGATATTTTTCAACAGCCCCCGAAGTAAATAATATTATTAGGCATTTAATTGGACGGATTGATTTGTCAAATACAACAATTGAAAATATCGTGAATACAATTGAATCTGAAGTGGGTATCTGCGGGAGTATACAAACAAACAAACGTTTGTTATTTAAGTTTTTTTCTCGTCGTCTCGGTCGCGGCGTGATCGAGGTAAGGATCCTTCCAGCGAGGCTCATTGAAAGAAATCAATGAAATTTCCCAAAGAAATCCTCACCTTTATCTATTTCAATCAAACGGCATTGATGGCGATCGATCCTTTTGTACGACGGAGCAGCCGAGTGATAGCCGAGCAATTTCGGCATCCGTAACACACGGTCACTGACAAAAAATAGATGTTTTTCAACATTTCTAGTACATTTTTTTACGTAGGTGTTTATTTTTTTTAATCGAATACAGCCCTTCCATAAATACAGTGACAAATACTTTTCAACACATAAAATTATTAACTATAACATTACTACAATGTGTATACTAAATGGCGTACTTTTAAACTTAAATGTAAATATATTTATTTTATATACAGCTCATTTTTAAGTGCACTAGTTGCCATTGCTGATGGTCACGGTTTCATTAGCTTGGCGCAGGATTGTGCTAAGTCATGACAAAGACACTGGTTGCAATCGAGCTCCTTGGATGAAATTCAAGACAACTGACTACTTGAATCGAATATTTCGATAATATTTATAATATGTACGAGTATGTATGTATGTATGTACATATGTACATTTTTAATACAAATACAGCAAGTTGAACGTATAAATCCCGACACGTCGACTCAGCCTAAGCTGCTGCCAAGATTTGGATGTTAATTTGCGGTTTCATTTGAATGCTAACCTGAAGTAATTCCACGCAGAACTGACATTTGCTCTCGTTCTACTTATCCATCAAATTATGCATAGGGTTAACCACTAAATCATAGCTTCAACCAGTCATGAAGTCGTAGCTGGTAGAGCGTAAGATTAATCCTGCACCCACTTGACCGTTTGTTTATTTACATTTTTTTTAATTCTAAAAAAGAATACCGATTCAAAACACACTTATACGGAATTTTGCGGTGATTAATCACATACATAGGTGTTGACTCGATTTTTTCCGAGTTAATCCGCATGTCTCACGGCATCTCAAAGAAATGTTTTAAACGACCTTTTTTATCATACGCCTGACTCGTGTGCGATGGCGATTATAAATTTCATACAGGATATACACAACAAGGTCGTGCAATAAGTGAAATTACATAAAACGGACCGAACACGAAATCAACAAAACTACGTATTAAAAAGGATAAATTCATTGCCGAGTGTGACTTTTTACATAAATTTAACGAAATATATCTTCGGTTTCTTAAAATCACGTGCCTGCAAAAAGCATTGCGTTGTCAGCGATTAAAGAGCATTGCGGAAGTACGCCTCGGATTGAAGATATTCTCTTGTAAAGACCTAAAACTAGATGACAGGAACATATCGCCGTTCGCGGTTGGTGGTAGAGGAGCATTTCTCAAACTGCTCTCGATCCGTGCACCGCGCTGTTGATGCTAAATTACGTGAGAATAAGAAATGATACGAAGAAAAAATTAAATAAACACACACGCGAACTAATCCAATACGATTTTTTCAAGAGATGTTAAACATTTCAGACGCGATTTAAACATCGACATATTAATTAAAACCATCGTCGATTGTGTTATTACCGTGTTAAAACCGAACGAAAACAACGAGGATTACGTGCGAATTATTATCGAATTTAATAGAGTGTTTCAATCATATTAAATATTACGTCTAGAATTGTATACCTGCACATTTGAGAACACCTTTCGATATAGATATTTTACTTTTTTAGTATTATTTTTATTATTATTATTTTTAAGGGCATTGACTCAATCATTAATCATTGTACGAAATAAATTGCGCAGAGATATAGATTCACTAGTTCGAATTTATCGCATTGACCTTTCTCACATTCTTTTCGGAGGAAATTAATAAAAATGCTCTCGAGACCCAACAGATAAACATGCGACTAGAAAAATCGATAATTTTAATTGGTAATATATGTCAATTCGTACAATTCTTCCGAGTGTTAATAAATGAATTTACACTGTGCAGGAAAAACCCGATCCCAAAACAAAAAAATGATTGTGATATTACGTATCTATATAAAATTTTAAGCAGGGTCAGTTATAATTTAAATACATACATATATCCATCCAATAGACATAAAAACCAAATTTTAGCTCATTTGGGTAGGCATTTTACGTATTGCGGTACATTTTTAATTAGAACTTCAATATACATTTTTGGAGAGTTGCGTGTTTACTAGCCTACCTGAAAATCCCGGGTCGATTCTGCGTCCGTTCGAAATGCGTTTATGAATAAAAGCAAGAAGCGAGAGGGGATGCCGGTGTGCTGATTTTCATACTTTTTCGTAGCAATTTGCTCCCAGCTAAACTCCTCCGGTGAAATACCCAACAATCATTTGAATGCGATAAGGCAATAACCCGACTCGCATGGAAGGGTCAATACGTTTTAATATAGAGGTATCATAAATATAATTGCAGCGTTTACCCACGAGCCGGTCAGGCGAGCTTCTTTCTCTCTTCACTGAAAAAGAAGCGAACCGAGAAGAGAGGAAACTCGTACGAGCGAAACCTAGCCAACGATACGTAGTCCGAAATGAGTTTACATATGTACCTATCTAGCTACATACGCATTCGATTTTACAACCGAACGCACATAGCGCAAACTACTAATTACCGAACGAACAATTTGCCTCAATCCGTTATATGTAATGTGAAGAGCAACTTCTAAAACTAATCGAACTAGAAGCTGTACGTCCCACCTGACCCCATATACGAGTATATGTACACATATGTACATACATACAGTGAACCACTACCATCTTAAAAACATACCGAATATAACACATTATACAACGGCCAAGTCAAGTCAACGAATTAATCACGAGTATTAATTGATTAGATAATTCAATTAATTACCTCCACCGTCCTTGTTTGGAAGACGCATGGTCTCATTTTTTTCTCGATTTTTGGGAACGAACTTTCGTTTTCTCGGATGCGCCTCACATACAAAGTCGTGTGATACAATAGGCAGTAAATAATGCTCCGCTACACTTAATAAAGATGAATAGCGCTTAAATTACTCGTCACGGACTTCTGAATTCGTTGTATCATTGAATCGCGGTAAAAACTAATGTTTTACTTGCTAAGAACCACACATAACTCTATAGAGAGAGCAATTTACAATTTCTAAATTTAACTGAATAAAAAGCGTGACGATGCAGGAATAAGAGTAATATGTACATAATTTTTACCTTACAATTAGTCCAAAAAATACGTTCCGCTTACCTGTAACAAAAAATAAAAGCATTTTAATAAAATTGTTGATAGTCAAACAATAAAAGCTAAAAGCTATAGATAAAAATCGTGAAAATGTTAATTTAGAACCAACTCATATGTATGTCTGTAGCATACACACATACATAGTATATACATAGCTCCTTTCATCGAGGATACCCATACCATAACCGCAGATTATAATAACTCATATAAAATAACCGAATACCATTTATCATCCTTGGCGTATCCATCTTGGCTGTATTGAAAACATTTCCAACGACACGTAACTCAACTAAAAAATAGTGGTAAAGCCAATGTATGTATACAACGACTCACTACCTTCACGTTAATTTAATTTTCACAAACAATGAAAGCAAAAAACACAAAAAACGAACTACCATTGTCAATAAATTTTACAATCAAATAGCATACCTACGTAAATTTTACGACAATCGTAACTCTTTGTACGTTGGTTTTTGTAAATTTAAGTAATTATTGAATTCGATGTAAATGTGCAATTTTTATTCCGCCTATGTTTTGATTACAATGGGATGTGAGACGGCTTCGCACCGCAAAAGCTCGATGACATCACCTGTCGTTTTGTATGCAAGAGGTGGTACAGAGCGTCGAGTCGAGGATAGATATCAAAGCAGATAAATCTCAAAACAGAAAAGTCCCTGCAAAAATTTTGACTGATTGCACGACAGCTCGTTAAGGATGCGGCGCTACGGCACGACCATATAAATGGTAATTTGACTAGAGCGAAAAAAAGCAACATAAAAAATGCACAACTTGCATTGAATTCTAATTGGTCAAATAGAAACGTTATCGTCATACATGTACGATTTCAAAAAGCACATTCTAGACGCCCGATAGCACTCCGAATAAAACACGAGTTGTGCTCGAGGCTAATCTAATGCAATAAAATCAAAAATTCTTCTCGACAAAACTATTTATATTCCGTTACATTGTTTCAATGCTCACATCTCACATTTTGATACAGTGAAACAGACACTATGCTATTTCAAAAAATTAAGTTAAAAATTAATTACTCCGTTCCCTCGGGTACGTTTACGATCGTCAAAAAAAAAACCAACAATCGATTATTGCGTGATCGATATAATTGGAAGCGTGCGTAAACCGATAAGTACATTTTACAACATTCGATCTTCACCAGCTGTTGTGTTGCCAGAAGAAGGTAAATTGCGTGTTCGACTTCGTTATTGGCATATAAAATTGCTCCAATCTATCACGTGTCAACACTCAAGTTATGTTGCATTGAAATGACGTGCCCAATGAGAAAGTGCAATTTTCAAATCGCCACAAACTATGTATATTACCTACATACAAGATAATATATTTATACACCCTCATTGCGGTGAGAACAACCTCGAATCAATGCATTGAATCTTTATCGGCATTAATGCCTTATACACTGGAAGAGAATAGCTAATAACGAGAACCGCAAGATCGTCAACTATTGCTCGTTATAACGTCAAGTCATAACCGAGTCAGACAGGCACAAGATTTCATAATTTACATATACATATGTACACATATAAGAGGGTTTCTCTATATTGGATTAAATTCTTAATAAAATCAATGATTCCTCTACAAACTACATATGTATGTTTCAGTTTTACTCCAATAGATTTTTTTTTAGATTTGCAATCATTTGCAATCAATTGAGTTACTGTGTGAACTGAGCATGATTTTCTTGAAAATTGCATCAACATTTCGATGGTTTCAAGGATCATTTAGACGAGCCCATATTTCAAAATGCGGATATGACGTTTTCATCGTACACAAGTTCGTACATTCGAGCGACTCTAATTGTAGCAAAGCGATTTTTTCCCCACATTTAACTATGTATAATACATATGTAACGTTGTGAAACAAAAGCTCGCCAAGTTCCATTATTGGACGACCTTGCGGCATCTCCACGCTCAATTTCGATTCATAAAAGCCAATTATTTATATTTTACAAGAGAGCACACACAACAAAAGAGCATTAACATCCTTGCCAGGAAAATCCTTTTTTTCCCCCGTCTCGTACATACACACACGCCCGTGCGTAATGTAGCACTTGGACTTAATGGACTCATGTTACGCTCACGATCGATGCAACAGATCGCGGGGGGGAGATAATATGTATTTTTTCAGCCATTACCGGGTACATTTTGACGCATTTTCGTCTGAGTGCTTTTGTACGCGAGATACGCCTCTTTAATGACGGGTGCAAATCTAATGTTAACAATTGCCCTGGACGAGAGGAAGAAGGACCTTCGAAGAGTCGGAAAGGGATTTTTTATTATCCCTTCTTGTGAGTTCGAAATGCGCGAGATTGCCGCATGCCACGCGCTTGTAAAATATACAAAAAATTTACGCCATCGTTTACGACCGCGATCCGATACGCCGGATCCGTATTCATATTGTCGAGGGAAGAATGATAAATAAAATAAATGAATAAAAGCGCGAGAGTGTGCCGCAGTGTGAAAGAAAATCATCAACAATCAATCATCGTAACGATTTGCTATGTCTGGCCGCGTATAGCATAAACAAATCACGTAACAAACGCGTAGAAATGAGCGATTCTAGTTTTTTTTTAACATTTTTTGGTACGTCTACTTCCATTTTTTTACTTATTCTTTTCGCCATCGAAAAAGTCGAGAACTGACTCTGAGGCAAATTGAATTTCGACACATTCGTTACTAAATCGATAAATGCATGTTGCATGTAGACACTACTACTTAATGCTACTTCTTTATATAGATACATACAATGTATGTACATTATTAGAAATAATATAAAAAAATATCAATATAGATTTATAGTAATACAAAATTAACTGATTAAAAACGCCATACCTACTACTATTGAGGCGAGCGTACTACTACTTTCTGTTATGCCATTTCAGTCAAAATTAATCTTACATCGTGTTACGAAAGTCACAAAATGTCAATCGAGATGAACACCTGATAAATTCGTGTGATTTATTTAAAACGTGGCAGCCGATCGTTGATTTAAGATACAATTGAATCAAAATCGACATTAAAAATATTATATCACATCATTTTACACAAATGTTGTACGTCAATTTGCACATACATACATACATATATAAACGATTTATTTGCATGTTAGATATTTTTTTTATCGACTTTCAATCACCTGCTATCGGACATTGGCTAATTTAAATTGTTAATACTTATTCATTGTTATTTCACGGTCAAATTTATAAGAATGACTCAATGCGTCTGTCATTGGTTTATCGCTAAACATTCTATTGTGCAAATCGAACAATACACACACCATTGTGATACGTAGTTAAATATGTATATACGATTTAATCGAATTAAAATTCATTAAATCGAGCTCATCAAGCACGAGTAAGTCATCACGATCGGGTAAATCCCGTCGGCCGCCAGCAACTCTGTCTCCCTGCATACGATCCCCGACGTTTCTTATCCGCCGAGATCAAGATCAATGACATTTTTATTGCCGCCGTTTAATCGAGATAAAGGAGGATGAAGGTCAAAGTCTCGCCGTGACTAATTTCCGTATTGTCGAATCGAAGACGACGACGACGACAAGCCGATAGCAGAATGCACAAGCGGCAACAAAAAGCAGTCACGGTCTTTCGAGTGGAAAACACACTGAAATCTAACAATACGTGTCCGATTTGCCGGCGGATTTACTATTTAGAGTCGATCGTCGTTAGGCGACAGTTAACAGGGGCAAAACACGATGGATATACGACGATTCCCGATCCAGGCCCAGCCTCTCGCTGGAGCACTTGCCGTCGTGTCGTGTCGGTCTAATAAATAGGTCTAATATAATATACATCTACAATACGAACGAGGAGAAAGAGAGAGATACCCGCTGAATAGAGGCATTGTAGAACAATGGGCAGAGGTCGAGGAATCGAAATGAAAAGATTTCACCGGTCGGCCTACTTGTTACTTGTGAACGAACGGAAGAGCCGTAGTAGTGGGTTTATAATACGCTCGGCGTGAAAACAATTTATAACGAACAAGTAAGTCCGCAGTAGATACAGAGAGGCAGATTGCACCATGATTTTACATACTTACGATCGAACTGGTCGGTGTTCTAATACCGGTAAAAGCTCCCGAATATCAGATCGAAACGATAGTTCGTGAACGAAATTGTTATACAACCGAAAAACGGGTATTTTTATGACCCGTAATTATTTTCATCACATCGCGTCGGTAATACGCGCACGTAGGAATTCTTAAAGTTTGACTTTCTATACTTTGTAACAGAATTTTCTTACGCCGGCACATAATATTTATATTTCAATATAAAACAACAACCATTCGAAAACGGAAACTCAAAAACCTCGACAAAATTATAAAAAAAAATCAAAGATCGGTCAATTGATGACAAATTATGATAATGTAAAATGTGCAATTTCTTATGTAAAACATTTAAAAAAAGATACGTTTCGTGTAAAAGATTAACATATTTGAGCCGATGATATTTGAATCATTCAGTTGAAAGTTCAATTTGCCATCAATCCATATTGACATCGAACTCATTAGAAATAAACTTATGAAGCGAGTATATGAAGCTTAATTTTGACAAAACCTCAATTACCGTACAATTGAAAACATATTATGATTCAAAATATGAAACGTACATATTATATTTCTTAGAACTGCACACTGAGATACGCATTCGAGCGTTCGACTATGAACTCCATTAAATTTGGCGAAGAAGAAAAAAAGAGTTTAAAATAAGAGACGCGCATACTAATTGTCGATCAATGTGGCGAGATAGCGCTAAAAGCTTTTAATTTATAGAGCTTTTTTTCAGCGGAAAAGCAGCATCCGTAATGCGGTGTGCAAACAAACTCCATACATACAAACGACAAACGCCGCGGAGGACTCTTCGATCGGTGCAAAACACAGGCTCGATCCGTAATCGGAGACAGAGCCGATCAGAGAGCGAGTAAAATTTTATATAGTAAACATAAAAAAAAATCAATCGTTAGGTGTTAAGCGAGGAAAGACAGACGGACACACGAAGAGCTGACTCTCCAAAATGGATTTCGAATAATGAGAGAGGGCCCCCAGAACTCGAGGCCTCCGTCATTACAGTGCGTACGAGGTCCGAGACCATTGGTAAGCAGGAATTACATTTCGGAATCAAATTTGGATTATTACCATTGCCTAACTATAGGGCACCATCTCGGCCCGGCGCGGCTATTATTGCCCGCTGTTGTATCATTACCTCGGGCAGCCGTGCAACAGAAGAAGAAGAAGAAGAGGAAACAAGAAGAGGCCAACGGCCTGCGTCTCTTTCTCTTGCGGGTACTTATGTACATAATAGCTTAAAAATAAATACGCACGTGTGATTCGATTCCCATAATGCATACGAAAAAATGCGACTGAATCCACCGAAAATCTTCGCGCCGATCTTCTTGTGCGCCGCGGTTTGACGGCAGCCGCTGTTCAAACAAATTTCAATCCGACGTGTAAACAAAACTCGGATAGGGGAGAGAGAGCACACTTCAGATGTAAAGATGTAAGTAGTTGTTGTTCCATTTCCTAATCGTATTGTCTGCTGGTGAAATTCTTCGGCAACAGGTGCTCAGCGCTCGAGTTGCGTCACCGACTTCTTCAGTACATAAACGGATGGGTCAACAGTTTACGTTACTAAGGTCAAGATCGTTATAAAATAAGTCATTTTTTACTGCCGTCGACCCGAAAAAAATCCATTGAACGAGCCCGTATTATTATTATTGATCAAACAGATTCAAACAAACTATGTAACTCGCGATCGCGTAAAAATTCGATTGACGAATCGAAATCGCACACATTTATAAATGTATTTTGATACGACACAAAATTTACAATGAATAAAAAATTTATAATTTTATACCGCTCAATAATGTGCTCACATATGTACATTAAAAACAAAGCGAGATTGTACCTCGAGAGTGTCGCGCGCTCCAACCGAACTATGTTATGTACAAAAGGGGAAATGAGAGATTATATAATACGTGAAATTATCTTTATACGACAAGAATGAAGATGGCCAATTGGACATTATCTAAGACTGATCTGGACGGTCGGGGCCGCACACGGTAGATTTAATTTAATCGGATTAAAAAAATCTCGATTCAAAAGTCGTGAAGCTTTTATCGCGGCGCATTTTTTTTTTCGTTAATCTTACAATACGCACGCTCGTCCTTTATTAATCGATACGTTATTATTATTTTTTCATCTCACCGAGCGCAACGCGAAAAATTTACAATACTACTCATATACAGATCGGTATGTGCTCTCGGGATTCCTTCGGGTATTATAAACGGTCTAAATAAGCGATCGAAAGCGAGTTGCGTTGTTGTTGCACTGTCGGAAGATAATGTATGCGCGGTGTTAATTCTCCTCGCGCGGGTAACTCGATCTCGCGAAGAAGTAAGTTCTTTATAACACGTTTTAGGTGGATGAGTGGCTCGCAGGGATGCTGAGCACACACTCTCGATATAACATTACGTCCTGATAGATTCGATATAGGCGTGTTGCGGACTGGGACCGCGGGCGACGCTACCGAACCGGAAGTTGGCCGTCCGACGCGCCATCTACCGCTTCGACGAAGCAAACGGAAGCTTCAATCAAGAGCATCTTTCAATTTCAATCATTAACAAATAAATATATCAACGGGACTGAATTCCAATACATCTACATACATCCTCGTTAATATAATAACCAGTTATTTTTCAATGTCATTCAGTTTTTCCACATTTGATTATATATGTATACTTATGTGCATATATCCCTATATTGTTTAATTTTCTTATCGATATTCATCAATTACTTGGGATTAATCGTGTGAGAGACCTTGACGTTTTACTTGATAGTAAATTAACTTTCCTATTTCATATTGATTTGATAAGAATTATGACAAATGTAGATATTTGGGTTTCATTTTTAGACTATCCAAGCTAGTCACCGGAGTCTGAGGGGGCCGTGTATTGTTCAAAGGTTGTAAATGCATTGTTAAAGGTTTGCCAAACAATGGATAGCACTGTGACTATCCTACCTCTAATCCAAGCCCTTTAAATACCAAAGTACTGTTGCATTGCTTTTCAATCAATTTGAAGTCATCTGGAATTTGCTATTGCCGTTCGGAGTTGTACATATGTACGTATATGAACAATCTAGAACGAATAAATAAAATATTCCATTCCTACTGTAATTCCAGATTTCTTCATAATCATCGTTTTGTTTCATTACAATCTAGGAAGAAAATTTATGATTTATATTTTTCATTCAAGCTTTTTTATTATATAATTGATATTCCTTATTAATTAAATAAGATCCTATTCCAATATCTAATCAGATCCCTCCAATCTTTCATTATTTCACTATTCATAGCTTTTCTTCTTTGGTTGTATTTTATTTCATTGTTATACTTTATTTTTAGAAACTATTTCAATGTCAATGTTTTGTTATGTGCGTTACAATGCTGTTTGTTTCTTCTTTTAAAAAATAAATAAACAATGTCAACATTAAATGTAGTTGAATTGGAATCGTAATATGGACATGTTTTCTTTTGATTTTGTTAGAATATTTTCATTTTACCTTATTTGTATCACATTAGACGAATTTTCATAAAAAGAAACGCTTCATAAATTATATATTTGTAACCAATTTGAAATGTTTCACATGAATTACAACTAGTTAAGCATATTAATGAACATCTTGAGTTGTCTGTTATACATACTTTAATCCGTAAGAAAATCTCGGAAACCTCCAATATACATACACTACTTAGATAAATGTGATCAATTTTCATTTCTGAGCATATTTTCAGTTTGATTGTGCATTTACTGAAATTGATTCAAACGATTTTAAGATCGAGAATTGAGAGGCGTTCACGTGTGAATGAAATACGAAAAAACCAACTGGGATTGTCGACAAAATCCGTCAATTAAGTCTGAACAAAAGAGCCGCCCGAGAATTTCCTAAACATAAAAGTCGAGGGGGTATATAAGTTGAGCCGTCAATGGTGTTTGCGCACGGTAGCCGATATGGGTTCCCATATTTTCCACCACAGGCTCTAAAACGTCCCGAGTTTGTTGTGTTTATTGTGTTGATTTGACCGATCAATTTGCACCTAGGTAGGTATCATACCAACCAACATACGCGCGTCTCGAAGCCCGCTGCAACTGTTTCTCTTCGAAAACAAACACAGACCTATTAGATCTGTCCTCCTAATGGGAAATTCTTTCAACAATAATCTTATCCGGACCAGGGCGGGAGGATGCGCCCGGCGTAAAGCGAAATAAAAACATTCACTCTGGAAACAAACAAATATCCTTTGTCTATAGGGGGTACACAACACACGGCTCCGAAGTCCCCGCGAGCTCTCGACGGATGTTCGGAAATTTATTGGGTGTCTGTCTTTCGGGATCGACGAATGTGATGCTGGTTGGTGGTGAGGTCGTAAAATTTTAAAATCGACATTCAAAGAAAACGTTGATTTATGGCAATTTTTGTTTACGAGGTCCTTGGGTCATGCCGTTGTATTTATTTTGACGTACCAAATTCGATTAATGCATATTGCATAACGGAATTTTAAAATTCCAACAGTCGATCGATATACACATGTACATACATACATATTGTTTAATTTAATGACGATATATTTTAAAATGCGATCATTTTAAAAAATAAACAGACCTGCACGATCAAACAGCTAAATTGTCCATTAATGCAAACAAATTTGATTAATAAAATCAAGCAGTTTATAACACGAATAAATATTAAAAAAATGTATACCTACTATAATAGCGATAAACACAATTTTTTCTATCAAAACATATAATCTTATAATAAATCTGCTCAGAAGGTCTTTCACATACTAATGAAATTTTTACACGGAGCTTCCTCGTTTTTGATTTACGTAAACATCGATTTTATTAATTAAATCGACGCGAATAAATGCCGAAATATTAATCAACTCACAATAATATCGAGTTTGTATTTTTTTAAAGTATTTTTTACTAAGGCTTGGAGGAAAATTTCATTCAAATATGAATTTTGTAAATCTAACTGAATTTACGAACGTCGATAAATTTCAAATGGTACGACACGACAATCGAACGCCAATTTTGGAAATCGGATTTTAATTAAATTATGGTCAAAAAAATCGACATTTTAATGGGATATTCGAATTGCGAATAAATGGTGAAAACCCTACGAAGAGTAAACAAATTTAGTATTCACATTGCATAATCAATTTTATTATACATTGTATATAGATGGTCAAATTACAACGCGTAAGTACAGCAATCGCAAGACTATTTCTGGTTATTGTGTTTAATTAAACACGTTCAATTCAATCAAATATAGTAACATACCCGAGCCTGCTTCATGAATACGTAATCAAAACACAAAATCTCTAAGCACAATGATTTCTACGTACTGTGAAAAAAAACTGCTTAAACAAATGAGTGACTTCGTTTGATTTCAAATAAAAAAAATAAAAGAATTATTTTAAATTTCACTCAATAATGAAATTTTAATACTAAATAATATTTTAATTTTATATTTATCACCTCTCAACATTAAAAGACATTTAAAGTTACGTCATGTCATGGCAAAATTTAAATAAATAAATACCCACCGTTTTTGACATCTGATTAGAATGTTCAATTTTCTATTGAATAATTAGACGTTGTTTTGCGTAAACTCATTACTTTTTTTTTGACATTCCTAAATTTTTTACAATGAGACATGTTTGAATATAAAATCAAACTTGACATTCAAACGTCTCTGCTGTTGCATACTTCATACATATGTATAATAATACTAAATTTGATAAGTTTGCTTTTACGAATTTTTTGAATATCGTTAGTCCTATCGAAGTGAAACTTGATACCAGTTACTGAAATGCTGATCGACACGATGTAATTTTTTTTCAAATTTTTAAGTTGCCCGTAAGAGGTACCTCCCCTTATAAGTTTTTGGATTCAATTATCTTTGATTGAAACTTTTTTACGTGTAATAGGTATGATAAATACATAAGCTTATACTTTTAAATATTTTTACCTCAACCGGAAGTAGTACTTTTACTCTAGATAATCGATGATTTTTGAGTTTTTTTCCGAAACCTTTCAGTGTATTGAACTAAAATTTTATATCTAGAAGTTTTAGCTTAACACCAAATAAATAAATAAAAAAAGCGAAGATCCAACAATCGGAAGTGGCAGTTTACTCTTGTTCGATTTTTCTTCAACTATTTTTTTGACCTTTCAAATATGTCTGGTCTTCATAAAAAAAAAATCACATTATTACCCTTTATATTCCGTTTAAGCCTTTAAAAAAACATCTACCGAACATGATACCATGTAGAAAATACTTCAAATTCTACTCGGATTCGAAAATGTATACCCATAAACATTATCATCATCATCATCACATACAGCCGCTCACCATCCACTGCTGGATGAAGGTCTCTCCAACACGCTTCCACTTGTCTCTGTTTTGCGCAACTCTCATCCATCTCACCCCACACATTTTCCTAATTTCGCCTACTCATCTTCCCCACAATCTTCCTTTTACCCTTTTTAATTCGCTCGGGTACCATTCGAATACTTCTTTTTTCCACCTTTCGTCCATTCTTCTCGCCACGTGGCCCGCCCATTTCCATTTCAATCTCTTCACTCTAACTACCATATCCACTACTCCTGACATACTTCCCACCCACGTCTTCCTCGTTATACAGCGTTCCATACTTCGTTGAGTACTTTGTATAGCATCTTGGTGTTCAATGTCCAAGTTTCGGATTCATACATCATCACTGGTAAAACGCATTGATCGAAGATCTTTTTCTTCAGGCAGAGTGGCATTTTTGATTTAAAAAAAACTTTCATTCGTCCAAATGCACTCCATCCTAATTTCGTCTCTTCATTTCTTCTAATTCAAAAATATATATGTATATAAATATCGTAACATTCAAATCATTTAACAAACTTTATGCTATCCTTTGTACTCCTGCATTTATGTATTGTGTACTTTTTTTAATGATATTCTTTTTAATGAATTAAATACCCATATTTTTCTTGATTTATCATGTTTTATGGATGGTGGAAACATGTGTAGTTGATATTGTTAATAATAATTCCTTTCTGTCTGTTTTTACTTTCCTTTATTAATAGAGCGGAAGAGGGACTGCCGGCTGGTGTATGGTGATTGGCACATCACCAATTAATGTTAGGTTGACACTACGCTATTATATCCAGTACACAGTCGGTAGCCCTCTATTTATACATATATATATACTATATATCTGGTGGGGAGCGACCATAACAGTATGAAAATTGTCCAGATGGAATTAGAGCAGAGAAACAGCCAAAACACTCAGCACAAATCACTCAGCTCCGGCCTCTACTATGTACATATACATATAGACTAATCAATGCTGTCAAACCAAATTTCAGAATCAACTCTCATCGATCTCACCCCACACATTTCCCTAATTTCGTCTTATCCTTTTGTATTCTCTCGGGTACAATTCCACCACTTATTTTGTCCATTCTTCTGGGCAACATGGCCCGGCCATTGCCATTTCAATCTCAATTACTCTATCCACTATGTCCACTACCCTTGTCATACTTCTCACCCACGTGTTCCGCTTTCTGTCTTTTGTGTGTACATACATACATATGATCAATGCCCAAAGTTCAGTTTCAACTTTAACCACTAATCAAAGCTTCGATGTTTGGGCATTGATTTCGATTCACACCATTCATTGTCAATGCATCGGATTATATATTCAGGTATATAGCAGCGAGGGGGTGGCATTGCACCGGCGTATCGGAGGTGTCGCACGCGCACGTGGCATTCCCCAGTGGACCGGAAGAGATAGTGATCTTGGTCGCGGCCCGCGCACCACAGAAGCGGCCGTCAAGTTGTCATCGGGGCCCCGATGGTGGTGGCGGTGGGGAAGGGGCTTCAGGGGGCTTCGCTCCCCGGTAATCAATTATTATCGAGAGGGCCGCGCGGTGTATAAATGTAATTGTGGCGGCATGCCATGCCAGGAATTTCAACGAGTCCAATTCTGGCGGCGGCGGCGCGAACAGCCCGCGCGGCAACGCGGCACAACACAACCGGCAACCGCGCAACACCACCACCAACACAGGGCTTACCCCACTGAGGACGCGGACACAACCCTCAAATTATATCCAAAAAAATACGACGACTTAAATATGCCTCTAAGCAAGACTCTTGGACATGGCTGCAGAGTCCGAAAATCAATACGAACTATTTTATTATGAATTGTGCAACGAATTTTACTTGTCATTTAAGTATGTACATTTTATTTTATTTTATTTTATTTTATTTTACAAAATAAATTAATCAAGCACACTCGCCTAACAGATTGCTCCAAAGCAACGAGTGTGCTAAAAAGATTAAGAAGTACAAAAGGAAATAATATAAGTTAAATAAACAAATTATATATACAAATTATATAAGGAAAAGATAACTAAATAAAACATGAAATCATAATAAAATCATAATTAAAAACACTAACGCAACCTTTCTAAATGGTCGCGACCTCCATAGCTTAGGAAGTGGTGCAGAGAATGAAGAGAGACGTGACAAATGTCAATGGCACCATCCAGTGAATTTAAGAAACGGAGGCCGCGAGGAATGGGAGAATAACTAAAAGCCACAGTTCTAGCCAAAGGAGTGTGAAAAATTATTATTTTGAATAAAAACACCAATATTTTTTTTTTACTATCGCCATCTATGTTTAAAACTAACAAACAAACGTCAACCGTAAATGTCAAATAGAATGTCGGCGGGCAAATTACAAACGCGTCTTACACGATATATTTGCACCATCGTAATGGCGGAGGCTCCATTTACTTATATATTGATGACCAAAATGAGCAATATGGCAAAGTATGAAAACGATCGGATAAGAGATAAAAATGACCACTAACACGAAAGCCATGTGAAACGTAAAGGAGGTATGTAATAAAAAGGGGACGATGGCTGGTCCATATCACACTCTCTGGAGCATGAAGGCCCAACTCAGCCAGGATAGACGGACAGGAGATACAGCCTCTAAATATGGAAAACAAGGGCAACTTGATGAGGGCAACACTCCTCCTGTGGTCAAGAGAAGTGTAGCCGACCATACCCATGACGAATTTTGAAGGAAATAAGTATGGGTAAATCCCATATTGCTCCTTATAAAGCAGTCTGAGAAATCGTCTTTGGATAAGTTCAAACTTCACAGATAGAGACTTAGTGTAAGGATTCCAGATCATAGAGGCGTATTCCAAGATACTCCTAACTAGAGCATTGTACAGCAATACATGAAAGCTTCTATGTATGTAGTTCTGAATGATTTTCTTGTGTTTTTGATTCTGAAATTTGGTTTGACAGCGTTGGTGTGTCTGTGAGTATTAGAGACTGGAGCTGAGTGATGAATGGGTTGACTGTTTCTCTGCTCTAATTTTATCCATATAATTTAAAGATTCATAAATCAGTATTTAATGAATTAAAAAGAATATCGTTCAATAAAAAAGTATATATTGCATCAATGCAGGAGCACTGAGTATAGAATAAAATTTATTAAATGTTAAGATTTTTTTTGAAGAAGAAATAAAGTGACGTATGAAATTAGGATGGAGTGCATTTGGACGAGTGAATGTTGTTTTTTAAATTAAAAATGCCACTCTGCCTGAAGAAAAGATCTTCGATCAATTTGTTTTGCCAGTGATGACGAATGGATTCGAAATTTTGACATTACCAAGATGATACATAAAGTCCGATGCACTCAAAGAAGCATGCAACGCTGTATGCTTGGCATAACGAGGAAATACAGGAAACGGAATACGTGGGTGAGAAGTATGTCAAGAGTAGTGGATATAATGGAGTGAAGAGATGAAATGGCACGTGGCTAGAAGAATGGACGAAAGGTGGAAAAAGTAAGTATTCGAATGGTACCCGAAAGAATGCAAAATGGTAAAAGGAAGACCGCAAGGAAGACGGGTAGATGAAATTAGGAAAATATGTGGGGTAAGATTAATGAGAGTTGCGCAAAATAGATACGAGTGGAAGCGTGTTGGAGAGACATTTATTCAGCAGTGGCTAGTGAGCGGCTGTAGATGATGATGATGATGATATATTTTTGAATTGTACTGTCATCTGCGTATTATAAAGATGTGATAAATTCAAAATAATATCGCACTCATCGAATGTCTAATCTAAAATTTGAACTTGATTTTAAATTCATCTATTTTATAAATTGAAAGAACACTCGCTGTTTGCAGTTCGTAGGACGAACAAAAAGATAATGCTTCATCTATCTAAATTGGCTAAAGGAATTATTTTCATCGGACATTTAAATTACATGTGTTGGTTGGTCTTAAATACAAAAATTAATAGTATCGTATTTATCTTTTAAGTTGATAGCTTGTACTGCTTTGTAATCAAAATATAAATTAGTATTCGACCTCATCTTTTTGATATTACGATTAAATTGGATTGAGTTCCCATCAATAAATAATATTAATTTAATATTTACTATAAATTAGGAAATGTTTCTTCAATATCATGGTCAATAATATTATACTACATTCATCAAATTTTAAAAGTATCGTTAAAAAAATCGTTGCAGCGATTTGTGAACAAATAAAAACAGGTAACATATGTACTATGCTCATCAATGGGAAATAAATGTCACAACATGACAGAATCTCTATTGAGCGCGTTCTGGATGCAAAACGATGGTGTCGAAGCAATCGGATTATCGTCGCGGTACGATAAATTTAATTCGCGAGTACGAAACCGCAAGCAATATTATAATCATTTAATTCGCTTCAATTGATCAAAATAACGCTGGGAAGCGGCTCGACGAGTACGCAGTAGTCGAGTCACCAATAAAAATTGAATTTATAACCGATAATCGTCGCTAAATTAACATATTCATATGAATTTTAATGGATATTTCAATTATGTATACCCCTCTACTGCCACTACCCCCTCCTCCCGTTCCGCCTCTGCGATTTTTCATATATTATTAATTTAAAAGCAATGTTACGGTTGTCCACGTTGAAGGTGAAATCGTATTCGTCGATACCGAGCTCGAATGCATCGATTGTTTGTATAATGGAATTAAATTCGATTCGTCGCAACGACTGATTGACAACACCTGTCACCGTTAGACCACCGATGGAAGTGAGTATTTCAATTTTTTGTGTCGGATTTCACATTATTCGCGTATTGAATGGAAACAATCGATAATATGAAACAAAAACTAATACCGACAAAGTACGCATGTGGTTAATATGATAAAAATTGACCTATTTTAATTAAAATTCAAGACAAAAGTTCAAACGGAAGTTAACTTAAGAAAATCATTATTAATTATTTTAAGATTTTTTTTAAAGTTTGGATAATTCAATACAGTACGTTTGAATGGAATTGCACAATCAATACATCAATCAGAATTACTTGAAATTAATAATTTATATCTACATTTGAATTTTTATTAGAAATGGGAGCGATTATCGCATTCGACAACGTTCGTAAGAAAAACAGGGGCTTTCAATTTACCAAAATATATATATATATATATATATATATATATATATATATATATATATATATATATATATATATATATATATATATATATATATAATATATATATATATATATATATATATATATAATATATATATATATATATATATATATATATATATATATATATATATATATATATATATATATTTTTTTTTTTTTTTTTTTTATTTAATACATAGTATATGCAACTATTTTATACTATATGTATGTATACGTGTAGTCATTTTTATTAATAGAATAAAAATATTTTATGACTAAATATAGTTTATAATTTCCTAGTTTCATATAAACCAACACTTTATTTTATTTTATTTACAAAATTTATCGTATTTTCATATAATTTAATCAACAACACAATGAATTAGATGTTGAAAAATCATAGGTCTAATACATTGTGAATTCCTCTGTACTAATCGTATGTACATATACATAATTAGTAAATAACATTTAATTTAAAAACTTGGCCAATGAAGAGATCTAAAATTTAGTCAAATCAAGTTTGCAATTTCAAGTAGTATATTATTAAGTATTCAAATTACATATATTAATAGGCTGTTATATGAACCAACTAATCGAATTTATATGTATGTACATAAGTATATTACATAAAAGCATATTAGAGATATTATTCACGTTTATTGCATTTGAGGTATTCCAAAAATGTTCGAGAGGACACCCTCTGGGGGTAGGTACTTTATATAAAATATAGTCGTGCGGCTTACGATGTTGGCGCCCCCTGAGTGTGGCAATGGCCGCGAGCCGCTTCCTCCCCCCCTCTACCCAGCGGGCTCGTACCGGTCCAGGTCTCGCATCCAGAACGTCGTAAGCGCCTCACCTGGGTCCCTCACTCTTACGTCGTTCCGCCGCCGCGGCGTATTCAAATAAGCCCGTGTTTTTCTCGGCATCATCAGGAATCCCGATTCGGCATCTGGCGTCTCGCTCGCCGTCTCTCGCGCGAAATAAAAAACAAAAGGCTCAACCGAACCACCGCTGTCCCTCTCCGGTGTACCGGAGGCTGGATAGTGTCATCTCCCTCCCTCGCTCGGATTCCTGAGGCCGCGGCCGCGCATTGAAGATGGACACTCCGGCTTATCCGAGAACGTTAGCAGGAGTCTCACGTGGAAACGTTCATTACGCCGCGGAGATCCGTCACTCACGGCGATAATGTTGTTAGGCCGGTATACGGCCTAGGCGAGCCACTAATCGGAACCAACGCAACACTATCTAAGTATAGGTCTATGTTCAAAGTGCAAACTTACAACCGATTTACAAAAAAAAAAAAATGAGTTCAAATAACTACATCGCGTACTGAAACTAACTGCAAAACGGCGTGTAAAACTGAGCAAGTGAAGTAAAGGCGATTTGAGATGTGCTCGATAGATAAAACTTTTAGGTTTATGGGTTTACACGATCAAATCTTAAATACTCGATTGGGACAAAAGCCTTTTGTACATCCGAACGTCAATAAAACATGTACTATAGTTTTTGTACAAAAGCGCAAGTCCATTAAAATCAGAAGTATACAAAAGATATAAAAAGCATATAAAAGATATACAAAAAAAAAATCAAAACCTGTTGGAGAAATTTTAATACACAGTATTAAATCTGAAATGCCCATTTTCTGTAAAAACATGCTTATTTAATTTAACTTAATATGCGTAATTGGTAAGCCAAAAAATTGTTAAGTCAAAAAAAATATATATATATAAGTATAGTGTCTATAATGATTTTCTCCTTTCTATCTCCTTCAGAAGAAAATCATATAGTGGTGTTATTAATAGAATATTTGTAAAATTTAAAAAATGTTTACTGTCTATGGTGAAACGCTGACATTCAAAACAAGTAGGTACGTTCGTAAAATGTAATATTTTAATACCCAGGAAAACGCTTAATGTGAGATTGATGAATAATTATTATAATTAAAAAAATAAACTAATTAAAAATAAATGTGCAAGTCATTTAAAAAACACGCAAGTCCATTTGTTAGATTTGAAATAATTTACTGTAAAAATATTCGACACAGGTTTGGTACGTCTGCTGTGGTAACATGAACGCGCGGTTATCCTGCAAACCCAGCAACAAAGTTGCGTGCAAATCGCACTAAAAGTTGCGTGTAAATCAGGATTTTAGGTTATAACTATACATTTAAATGTATAATATATTCACAACAGGGTTGAACGAGCATCCTTTTCGAATATCATTTAATTTTTTTAGAAATGTACTTAGATTTAATTTTTGCGAACGATTTTACGAGGAGGAAAAAAGAGAAGAAAGAGTGAATGTTCGAAAAAATCGATACAGATAAAATGCAAATAGCAGCGAGGCAACACGCAGCGGAACTTTTGCCTCTCCTCCGTATTACCATAAACCGATGACGGCCGAAAATTTCCGCGAAAGCACAACCCAAAGCCCTACTGCTGCCGCTGTAATGATGCTGCTGCTTCCGAAGAAACAATCGGCTGAATTTAATTGGAAACTTGCAAATTAAACATTTAAAAAATAAACTACGGTACCGTTTCACAAAAAAGGAACGAATCATCCGGAGACATCTGTCCTTCCCACGATTTACATTTTTTCGAAATTATTCGCTTAATTTCGACTAATTTCCCCATTACGATTAAAAGCATGCATAAGCGCAATGCCAATTGCGCTTAATTTTCACATTTAATTCTGCAATTAAACAGTAGAGATATTAGATTATTCCGTGCCACTGTGCTCGTGCAAAAGCGCGCGCAAATTGACAAGCGGTTTACAGTTAACTGTTTGCCACTATTGGACAAGATACACGAGATATGTACCGTGTCAGCGGCCTCAGACAATATCCGATGTTGAGAAAGCGCAAGTTCTCAATCGTCGACCATGTTTGCACTTCAAATTAGAGAGACAGTGTGAGAATCTGTCAGCTTCTTATTTAAAAACATTCACACGTCAATAAGTGAAAATATTCAAAATCTATAAAGCAAGTTCATATCTATTAGGTACTTATACAACACGTTAGTCAATTAAAAATAAATATGCATCGCTTTATTGATCGATGTGAGGATTTTTCCCGAAGGACGACGATGTGCAACGACTTCATTAGACTGATTTGCTATCGCTTTCAGCAGCAAATAGGCGAACCTCCGGTTTTGTATAGGTATATCAAGGCAGATCTTGCAAACCTGAACAATGCTCGGGTACGATGTGAAATTTCCATAAACACAACGTTTGTATTATCATCGAGTAGCGTTCCCTTCTGTAATGCCGAACCCGGCAAACGTCGACTTCGATCGACGATAAAAACGCTTTTATAAGAACTCCTCGACAAAAGCTCTCGCGTAATAGTGAGCCAACTCTTCAAGAAAGCACTCGAGTCAACACAAAAAAATTGAGGTCATCTGCAAGCGGCAAATAGCGCGTAGTAATTTTTAAAATATTTTCAACATTCCATATAGAGAGAAACTCATTTTTTGATGCGTTCACCCGTCTGTAGTTTTTGATTGACCAAACCAATTTTAAACATCATCAATCACGGCGTAGTAAAGCGTTAGGAAATTTTTATAAAAACAAAAGTGATCTCGGGCGCGCTAACCGAAAAAAGCTTTGTTCATTTGCTTATGAATAGATATGAGGCTATATTTATAAGATAAGCGAACGCTCTCGAGAGACGGACGGTAACGAGTTTCGGTTCTCCCGTATAATATTTCCGAGCTTGTATTTAATACATACGAGACTTTTATATACATATGTATGTATGTGTGTACGTATATAAAGCTTCTGTTGAGTCAGACGATGCTTCAGCACTTCATAATTACAATTATGCGATTAATAAATTAGTATTGAGCATGACGTAAAATTTCTAATCAAGAAAGTAGCTGGAAAGTATACATTTTTGTCGCAAAATCAATCAAAAAGTAATTGATCCCTTCATGCATAATGCAACGAATGCAACACTTTCACTAATTACGATGGATACGTTGAAAGTAAAATCGCGTGTTTAATCTGCAAACGTTAATTCGATCAAAATTGCAAATGCTACCACTTACATATATGTAAACGTAGATCTAAATGTATCGTGTTCAATAAAATGAAAATAAAAATAACAACACATTCGATCTTCCAGTTCTACATATCAAATTGAAGTCAACAGGGGTACTTGATACGTTCGTTTTCGTTCGACTCACATAATGTGATGTAATTTATTCGGCAATACATTTTTTTTCCATTATCACAATTTCTAGGAATTCTTACGACGACGAAGCACATTGTTCGGTTAGGTTCCTCGAAACTCGATGGTTTCACACATTCGCATCTTGTAAAATTACCACAGAGAGCCGCGTCGACATTAAATGATTGATTTATTTGGATGATATAATTTTAATTATTATACACTATGTTGTATGTCGATTTCAATTAGATAATGAGCCGACTAAAAAAAAAAAAAAACAATAATGTACGGCGATAAAAACACAAAATTAACTTAATACATCTGAATATCCATGTACATATGTATAATAAGTATACAGATACAGAATTTTTAATATCGTCCGCAATAAATATACTACCACAATTAACCAGTATTTTATTGATATCGCACTTCCAGCTTAGATAACCGACAAGAAAAGGTGACGACGGGTATTTGCCGAGGTTTTTTTTGTACCCACATATCTACATAAATAGGAATATATAGTAAGTTGGTCGATATCGAACACCTGTACCGAACTAACATTTAAGCATGTATAATGTATTAATCGAATTGCATTATAATGTAATTAAAGTGATTCATTGAAACGCTTTAATTTTGGGGGCAGATACGAACTATCGCCATTTAACAGCAAAAAATTAATATTCAATCAGAAAAAAGTACATTCTACATAATCAGCAATGTAATAATTAACACATACCTACATAGATATATAAATAAATATTTATTTTAGATTGGAAGTATTATGTAATATAAAATTAAAACATGTATCAACATTCACATTTCAACATATCCTTGATTCTCATTGCTTTCACATGTCATGAAAAATTAGATTAAATTAATCAACTGAATATCTTAATTTGAATTAAATATAATTCTTTCGATTAGGAAAATTTTAAATAGAGAATTTATAAACACAATTCATAAACTATAAAGTAAGGTTTATTAATATACATTTCTTTTGTTTCCCTTTGATTTTAAAACGAGGTTTGTTTGTCTAAAAAACCTTTGATTTAAAAAAAAATGTGTTCCATTATACATGTACATATATAATTATCAGAGCAATTTGCAACTTTTCGCGTTTAATTAAATTATTATCAAAAACGTTCACTATAAATAATCGTGAGTATACTAGTACCGAAAGATGGGTGATGTATGCGTTTAATGGCATCATACGACGCGGCAACATACCCAAGTCTTCGATATGAATACATCCACAGTTCGGTATCATCCGTAGAGGCGCTCACCAATAGATCTTCGTCAGACGTGCATTTACATCTAACCGAACCCACTGCGATACCGGAATAATTAAATCGATTTATCACTAGGCAAGAGCTCTTTACAGCAGACCGACCACCGACCCATAATGAATGACATTTCACCGGTGTGATAGGAGCCTTCAGAGCCGGCAAATGTGCCGATGATAGCTTAATCCATTTTATCGCGCGGCCAGCCATTAGAACGAAATACTTCAACATACTTATTAATCAATAGGACACGTTTTTTTTGTTTTTTATTTTTTTTTTACCTTCGTACACGTATTGCGTCCATTCCGGCCGTTTTCCCGCTCTCGTCTATTCGTACGCTCATAACAGGTGTACCTAATTGATTTTTATATTGGCCGTCTTCGGCGGCGCGTTGCCGGTTTTGCATAAATTTCAAATACTATCCGCTCGTGTATGTGTATGGGGCGGTTCTTTGTGTTTGTTGCTTAGTGGTTCGACAATCTGACATTCCACGCGGCGAAAAATCATTAACATGATTAGTGTTTAACAGTATGGGGAAGGCTCTGTCCATGGTGAGAGATACCACTGGCTCGGACGAGGGGCAGGCGAGGGGACTCCAACGAATTCCGGTTCGAAGCCAGCTCAGAAGCTGGACAGTTTGCGCGCCAACAAACATCACACAAAACAAAACAATCAATTATACCGCGACTTACTCCGCATGAGGAGTTATGTACAATGTTCATCTTCAATGTAAGTACTTCTGTAGAAAAATTACATTTTCGCCTAAGCCGATTTTTACATGTGCTCAAAATTAGAAATGTTACCTCTTATTCTCACACAAATCTCAACTGAATTAGCTACACATAATGGGCATGAAAATATCACAGAACTTTTCCCAAGATGCAAATAATACAGACGCAATAAATTACTAACAATTATATTATGAACTAACTTATTAAAAATGAACGATAGACTGAATTTCTTATACAAATTTAAAAAAAAAAACACTTGAGCTGAATTTCTGCACACTTATCGAATGAATTGATTGAGTCATGAGAATATTTCAAACTACATACATATGTACATACTTCAGAAGACAAGAGTCTAATCATTTTAAATATTTGTGCTTATGTTTAAGTAGACAAGAAGACAATACGTGTACGCATGATGACTCATGATAACAGCCGTCAAAATATCACGGGTAATAAAATAATTCAAGATTTCCGTTACTTATTGAAGTTTCTTATTAATTTCAATTAAATAAATCACCATTCCGTGGAAGAACAACTATTTGACATTCCCAGCGAAATACTGTCAATCAGTATGAATAATTGATTTTATCATTCAAGGACGTTTTCCTCTATTTATACAGTGAATCTATAATAACGTTACCTGTCATCGGTGACGCAACGATTAATTGGTACAACGTACATATGTACATATTTATGTACATAGAATAAACTTTAAATATTTATTTACATGCACATAAGTATACCACTTATTGCACTCATTCTTTATTTTATCAAGGATACTGTGAATGTACCTATTTATATATTTTTTCAGTACATAGTTTATTTTATATGAAATTCTAAATGCATGTAAACCCGAATGTACTATTCTATTTTGAAATTTAGAATAAAATGTTTTCATTCAACCCCTATAATAAAACAATAACAAATATTATACAAACGGCGTATATTCACTTGTCATAATAATTTACAATGATGGTGTGATTTATGTGCAAAACGTGGAATTACTGCTTGTTACCGAACTGCATGTGATATGTGGCCCGATAGACAATATTGATTTATTGACTTTTTTGTGCGAGGAGGGAGGGTAAAACAAAGAAAAAATAAAATCGAATAAATAAAGCAGAGGTATAATAGTGCAGTAAATCTAGACGGATGATATTGTATGGAGAGCGAGCGGATGAAAACGCCCATGTAAGGCGATCACAACCAGTAGCCTGTTTTCACTGAACACACTACTACGCATTCTGCATCGCCATGCAACTGTGTGCATTTTTTTAACTCAATTTAAAACTAATTTCAAATCAATTAGTGTCAATCATTTGTTTAAGTGCCGATTGGACAATGTCGACTTTCACCAGATCCTACACCGGGTGGTACAATCGATAACCCGCAACGATAAAACGTCAAGTTGTAATCGTTTGTTCCAACGAACTTGAATCGATCGGGCATGCATACGAATGCACTCGACGATACTGGGAGGATATCGGATGTGTGATGCAATAATAATATCTCTGATTCGCCCGCAGATATAATATGACGTATGTACGTAAGGTAGGTTCATATACATACAAACATATATGTTCGAGAGCAGTCGTAAAAAGCGGTCTCGCGGTTTATTATTTGGCATATACATATGTACATATGAACATATGCGCGTGTTATATTAAATTAATATTCAATAACATTTTTCGCATTCAGACAAATTGACTTTGAGCGTTCACTGTCATTAAAAGTGCACCGTTTTCGGTTTTCATTACCGCCATAAATTATGAAAGGATAAAAGGTGTCGAAGATCATAATGAAAAATCAACTACCAACGAAACAATAGTCCAAAAAAATTCTTTACAATTTTATTTATATAAAAATCTATGCAATGTAATGGTTGTGCATTCTCGCGGGTGGTCTAGAACTGATTACCTACAGGGGACATTTTTATTCCCAGTTGTCTATTAGGTACACAAGCAGAGACATGCGTTCGCCGCCATTATTATTGCGTGGAAAAAGAACTTAGTAAGCCGCTTTTGATTGCCGTAAACGGTACTGTTTCGTTTTGCGCGCGAACAAGAGATAATGCGGAATGCCTAGTATGCGTGTACAGAATGTACGTCTCTCTGTTCAAATCAATTTCAACTGTCGCTATACTTCTTACCCGACCTCAACCACTCTGACATGATAGTTGCAGAGGAGTCCTCGATTGATGACGAGGACTATTTATATCCCGGCAGTGATATCTCCAAGTTTCACCGTCGATTCTGGTGCGACGTCGTCAGCAACGGCGGTCGCAATTTGTATTGTCGATCGTATGGAAGAAGCAGTCCTAGAACTGGTAGCCTGTGCCGAGGCTCACAATCAACATCGGAGCTTTACGAGAAGACAACAACCTGCCTGATATTTATATATATACGTTTGTGTGCTTTGCTGGTCTCCTTCGAGGGCTCTCGAGACAGCTGTACGGTAATGCGTGATTTGTATCTAAACTCGCTAATTAATCACATGACGTATAATTGCGCAAAGTAAATTGCTTGTATAACTTATTCTATCTCACGATCGGGACGTCTACCTTTTGATTCCGTAGTAACAATTACCATTGCGAAAAGTTTAAGTGACTAAAATTTCGCGCAACCATTTTGAAAGAGGAAAAACTGATTAGGTATAATAAGTACGTGAGAATTGCGTCAAAATTTGGCCATTAATTATATGATTTTTAAGTAATTACATTCATATTTGATTTGATATTTATTATTTGAATCATAAATCGATTATATAGTTTTAACTAATTTGAAATAATAATTTTTAATCTATTGATAATTGCAAGCAATTCTATCAACAAATAATATTACGAAGTAATAAACAATCTGATGTTCAATACAAACGTATATTAATATGACACTTCTACGATGATTGGAATTAATATCATCAATACGTTCAAACAAATATAAATCCATTGTTGAAGACAAGACGAAAATTTAAAGTGTTAAAAAAATAAGGTGCTTTAATCATGAGAGATCTTCACTCAATAGTGGGTGTGTTATATGAATCGAAATATTTTGAGCATAGAAAAATTTATTAACGATTCAAAGCATACATTCGATGAGATTTGAAATATCACGACATGTGCTCTTCACTCTTTAAAATGGACAAAATTAAATTTCTCGCACGTAACATTTTACGGGAGGTCGACGTGTATGCATACAAAGAAAAAGAACGGAAAAAAGTGCACGCTTCTCGACAGATGCCAATAGAACGATAACCGAAGAGGTATTATCGTTTTTTTTAAGATTTAACATACACATACAATCAGAAATGTAATAAATTGCAATAAATATCTACACACGAGCCACAAATTGAATGCAGAAATGACGGGGACATTTCTGGCGAGATAATTTTGTAACAAAGTCGATCACAAAAACGCGAAACGAATCCAATTGACACGGGATTTGACCCGCAGACCTCGAGGTTTCTCCGACATTCTGCTGACGCACGATTCGCACGTCGCATTCTCGAGAATTTCGTTTGAAAGAAAATAAATGGTGACAGTCGACTACACCCATTCGTCCAAGTACATATGTACATATTAAATTATAAATAAAACTTTGGCTATATTTTTAATGCATTTATATACTAAAATTAATTTTAAATCACTTTAAAAGAATCGAATTACATCGCCTGCAAATAAATACATATAATATATTTTGACAATAGGGGTTCAAATAAGGCGTTGAAACAGCATGGCCAATTTATAAATATATGTACATATATACATACATACATACATACATACTAGGTACATACTTCAGTCATAAAACTCGTCTTTCATTTTCGACAGAGTATACTAAATTTTACCATCAAGACGATGGAAGAGTTTAACATGCCCGATTTTTATGTACATAAATTATATGATCAGTAATTTCCATTTTACTTCCTTTTACTGTAGACGTACAATAAGTATTTGACTTGAGCATTTTAAATCTGTTTTTTAATTAAAAACAAACCCACGACATTTAAGATGCCATGTTATGATAATAATCAGTAAAGAATTCAATTATTTAAATGTGCTTTAGACGATTTAAGATTTTTTTCTGTTGATTCTTTAAATTTTTTGAATCAAAAATTTGAATTTAACATAATTTAATGAATTTCAAATATCACTGTACAATTTTTTCGTACACGAATAACAAAAGGTTGTTTTTTTTACCACTTTTATATGAATGTACATATGTAAGTGTTAAAAATCTGTTTTTGATTCAATCAAAGTGGGAGTCGACTTTTTCTCGCGTTTTGTTCAGTTTCATTCAATTTTTTCCATCGTTAAACGATTAAAATCTGTCTTCGTTATGCGAGTTATTAAATATTGAAAAAGTCGTGTAGCATTCATTGACCGTGGTTGATTTTTGTCAAACGTTTGTTGCACTAATTGATCGAAGTCATGAATAACGCATGATGCGTAAGTCACGTCTCGCCAACGTCAACTAGTCGCCGAGGTATAACTGGCTGTATTTTGTCGGCGGCAATTTCTTATATTTAATAAACTAAGCCTGACTAAACGACGGTTTCAAGATGCGACCTTCTCCGCGTGTAGCAGTATGTGTAAGCTTCGGAGAGCAAGTTGATAAATTGCCGCGGTTTGTACTGTTAAAAGGAAACGCAGTTAATTGCGGACCGATGCGATGGTCGTTTACATGAGGAATATTTTTCTAATCAGGAAATAAAATTGACGTTAAAAATTTTTTCTCTCACTGACAGATCTTGTTTCCTCTCCGCTCGACGAATTCACATGTGAAATAATAACTTTTTTTTTATTGTGAATATCCGAATACCCCCGTCGACTTACTGTACCGTTAATTTTAATTAAAATCAACTAAAGCTATTTTTCCTTATCTTAATCCGATCAGTCAAATCGGTACTGAATAAATAATAAGCGCCGTTTAGACACATACATACGCTCTCATAAATATATTAATAAATCATAATTAATTTCGAACTGTTGTTATTAGCTTATTTGACTCCACTATACTGGTATGCATCATATAATATTGTATAATAAAAAGTTAATATAATAAATAGCACACGCGTTTCCATTTTAAATATATGTATATTTTTTAAATAATACACCTAGTAAATTCAGTACTATCAATATGACCAATATTCCAATAGTACTTTCATGTGAGAATACACTCCCTTCGATTGTACCGTCAACAATTATAAAAGTAATATTAACATACACATAAAAAATACTGAAATAGTACGTTATTATTTTTATCCCAAATGAATGAAATCAAATAACGATAACAGTGTGTTGAAAGTTCTGTTCACACACATGCAAATCCGACCGCTTATTTAGCGCCGTCGAAATTGCACTATTTTTATTATTTCTTTTTGTATTTAAATTGCCCGTAAAAAAGTACGTATCGTAATTTGACCGTATCATGCAGCTTCGAGCATACTTTGAGGGTTCGAATCGTGGCCGCAGAGTCGTGAGGTCATCAATCGCATTTCGATGCATTATTCAATTACGGGCAAGCGCATTCGGATATATCACAGTCTGGCTTTGTCTCAAAACAACCACAGACCAAAGAGAAGAGACGAAAAAAATGCATCTCCTCCTCCTTCTCGTCCACCTCCTCCTCCACTTCGAAATTGATTCTCGGACATTCTCGCGTCGCGACAATAATTAACAACGAATGTAAAATAATACTCGAGAGGAAAAGCCAAGACGCTTTGGCAACAATGTCATTAATTACACCTGTTAAAGTTGCGACCCACACAAATTTCACTAGAACCACTCGAATGCAACGCGATCGAAATATTTAGCGTTTGCAAGTGCGCGCTCTACACCATTAGGTACAATATCAACAGTGTCTCTCAAACTTCCGCGTTCCAAGGACTATGTTGAGTGGAAATTCAGACCATAATGCTGAAGTAGAACATCTACATATTTAACGCTCAAGGAAGCACAAATCCAAAAAACTGCTATTCACGGACTGATAAAAAGAATGATAATAAAATCTGTAGTATCAATTTACAGATTTGAAATTAGCAAGAAAAAATCGATAGCTACATACATATAACAAATACTTGGAGTATGCAAATGTTATTTTAAACGAATTCTATTTGTATCAATATATAAGCTTTCAACAATGTATTTAAAACTATTATTTAATAAATAAAAGCATCTTCAAAATTTCAAAACCTTCCTTTCCTATGATACTTTTTTATATCAATTATTAGATATCTCCCATAACCCTCATCCAACCGTTTAAAATTACTACACACGTACATATATTTAATGTATTTTATTAGTATGAGCACATACAGCAATCGTGTTTATGTTTTAATCATTTTGCACATCATAAACCTTGAAGTAAAAAAAAATAGGAAAAGGTTATTGCTTAAAGCTTAAAGTTACTTTACATGCGTGAAAACCAGATATATGTATTTTCACAGTTTTGAAATTACTTAAAGCCTACATATTCTACATACTCATTGTATCAAACTTTTGACGAATTTGAACATCTAAATATGTAGGAAATCTCTTAAATGTATAAAAAATGTATAGCATGTATGTACTGTTAATTAAATATGTATATGGTATACAGACGTATTGAATATGTATAGCGTGGTATGTCGTAGTTGAATTGCAAGACGTGTCTAATAGCGGTATGTATGCAAAGCCACACTTTGAGAAACCACGCTGCATGGTGGAATACCGTGGTGAAATCGGAATTGCAATAGCGATATTGTATAATATAATGCTATCTCGAATGCACGTGTAAGTATCTATCTACCTAGGCATATAGGAGAAACGTGGCCAATCAGAATTATGTTGTATTTTAGCGGACTAATTAATGATCAGATATACATACATATCTACATATGTACGTCGGCGATAATTAGTTGACTTTTGACTCGTGGAATTTCCTATGGTTACATATTTTAAACGTGTCCAGAGATTTTTCTCCAAAGATCCCGACCTGCTATGCGAAGACTGCCAATTTTATTTATGTTAAAGATGGATGATTTACTGAGATTTTTACAGACTTAGATATGTAATATATGTATTCTTGTAATCCAAACCAAGCTTTTGCTCGTTTTCCAAGAATTTTCCGAATTAATAACACTTGTAAAGACGATTTTATACACAATTGACACCACTGCATTATATGATTCCTAGTTCATATAACCTAAACCATTTTAAATATATACATACATATGTATATAATTTATAAGGATTTCTGTATACACAATAAAATAAGATAATACTATACATACAAACAAGAAAAATAATGTGTAAAATATAATAGATAATGATCACTGGATCAATAGGTATTAGAAAAGATTTAAGATCTACCTATTGTGAACATAATTTATGACCAATAAAAAGCATTTAATATTTTAAAAATCTAATTTTATATATATTTTTTTAATTTCAAAAACTTTAGTTTTCCGGTTACTTAATTTCAATAATGAACCGTTATTTTTGAAAGTGGCATAACTCCACTTTTTTCGTTTCAAGAAATATTTAAATATTTATATAATGTTTTGCGTTCAACATTTTTTAAAAATATTAGCCTGGTGCTTATTCTGCTTTTCCGAAATTCTGGACATATCGAATTAAAATATGTAAGTGATAACAATTTGTGAATGAAAGAACAGAAATGGTGTTTTTGGAATTGAAAATTGGATTTCCACCACTTTCAAATATAACGGCTCATATGTACATACGTATATATAGGTATATATTATATGTGTATATACATGCATACGTCATGCTAATTACATATATAATTTATTAATAAACCTATTATATGTATGTATGTATGTATATACATCAACTTTAATTAAAAATAAAGAATTTTCATTATTCGGGCTTTGCTTGTATTCGACAAGAATTATATAAACCAATTCGCGAAAAATGTGATTTCATTGTGAAACATATTCGCGAATTATTGGGCGGGGCACACGCAAAGACGAAGTCCCCGCAACAAAACAGAAAAAGCAAAGCATACGATACGACCGAGAGGAGTCGAAAGCATTGTCGCATAAGGAGCGAACAGTAAATAAACACTGTCAATTGCGAAACTGTCGCTTTCGAAAGGGGGATAAAAAAGCGTTTATTTGCGAGCGAATGAACGAACGAACGAACGAGACCCGCAAAGTTCGAACGGCCATAGTGTTTTATAGGCGCGACCGTGTGCCCACGAACAAACGACGACTGGCAATAATTTATACTACACTGAGTCACATTTCACGACTCTCTCGACCATCGTACCGCGTATTCTTCGGGGGGTAGGACAGGAAGGTCACCCTATTTCTTCATTAGCCCGAGTGTGTTAATCATAAAGCTCCGCGGCAATTTGTTACGTTTCCACGGACGGGAGCCCCATTGTTTGGCCGAGAATAGTCAAAGCAATAACGCACATACATATATGTATGTAGGTATTCACGTGTTGGTTCTTGGATGTGTTGTAAAAGGTGGTGGGTTGCATTGTGTGTGTCCGGCAGCTAGTCGAGCGGCCATTCACGGCATTCCAGGGTGTCAAAACGCCATGCTGGCGCTCAAAGGAGACTGCTAAAGACAATGACCGACATTTGCCACACTAGGACGAAGCTCTTGAGGTGAGGTGTGCGCCCACGAGATCGCATGATCTTACGCTTACAATCGGAAGAAGAACGACCACCATGAAAACCAATAATTCACCGATGAAAAGTGAGAGAGGTGTTCGATTCGCCGGGAATTTTATTTTTATTTTTTTATAACTAAATCTTTGTGGATTTTTTAATACATTTTCAGGAGGTTAAAAGATTTTGAATGGTACTCCTTTATCTTTTTTCCAATATTAAGATATACCTATATACTATGTACATATGCACAGTTTCGTGGCTTATTACATAATTTAAATAACAGTAACGTTTACATATGTATGTTAGGAATAGTGTTACGATTAGATTATACATACATATATATAAGGCTTCAGTGCCTGCTTTAAATTTAATTTATTTACCTTTACTTTAGTAAGAAAAGCATATTTTATTTAAAAAAATCAAAACCACAGAGACTTGACAGGTTGCCCCAAAGCGTCAATGTAGTTATAATACAAATATAAGTTTAAAAAAATCAAGAATAATAAAAATCATAAAAAAAAATAATAAAAATCAAGTAAGAAATATGTACACAAAATAAAAACAAAGAAATTAGATTGAAAAATTATATCATGCTATTTAGGATGTGTTCCACCAACTCAACATAACTGGTATTGAAGAGGTCCAAGTAATGTATGTGCCAGTAAGTTAAGGAGTCGAACAGCTCTCGAGAGGGGGGAGTTCATGAGCACGTTTGATTTAGCCGTAATTGGCAAAAAGATATCATGCTTTCGCAAAACTCTATGATTTTCCGGGGCCCAGAATTTTAGTCTCTCCAGGATAGCGGGATTGTGAATCTCTCCTATATATAATAGGAGAAGTATGTACTGTGTATAATAGAAAGAAGTATGTACCTATAGGTACTTTATAAAGACTATATAATACGCTTGAAATTTGCGCAAGGGATCGGACGTATCATATAAGCAATATTTAATACAAATTTTGGGATCTAGAAGATTAAAAAAAATTATAGCCGATTTTAACTGTCAAGACATCTGAATATTCTACTAAGAGAACTAAACAATAGATTAATGACAAATAAAAGTAAATCAAAGCAAAAATCGTTAGTTTATTGGTTTGGTTCTACAATATATTTCAAATCTATGGAACGGTAGATTAAAGTCGTCTTTGAATTCAAATTTTGATAAACACATGTACATATGTATACGTATATTTGTATTGAGTATTCAGTGGTTAGTTGGCTGGTGAAATTGTTGCTTGCGATCACTCACTGTCAATAAGTCGCGGAATCCAATGCAACAATTTCAAATATACCATAAATTTATTACCACATCTGGAGCGATATAATTCCAGATACGCAGAGTGAAAGATTTTCAAGTCGTATGGATCCAATATGTTTATCCGAGAGAGCGTTTGTATTTTTTTTTTCAAGCAATAAACACTCGAATTAATATCGCCGATTAGTTTTGCGAGGCAAAAAAAATCTTAACGGCACATTCGAGATTCGGCAATCCAGCAATGTCAACGTCTAAAGCTGCCGACGCGTATGCGAATCCATCGTCGATGATTAGGCGCGTTCGAATTTGGATAATAATCATCATCGTCATCCCAGAGCACATTGCAACTGGCCAGGGAACGAATCATCAACTAGTTCTCGGCCATATACACGGGAAAAAATTTAACTTTAATTAGTTTTTTCTTCTATTTCACCTGTTGTGTGCATGTGTTCGTCGTTTATTTTATTTTTTTGCCTCTTTCTTGTCCGTAATTGATATTGACATTCTAATCCTGGGCGTATGTATGTAAGCGGCATATCGCCGAATAAAATGTTACCGATCGTCATTTTTTTTTCGATTTGTCGTACGCGGCAATTTGAAAGGCATTGAAAGCTATTTTTTGCACCATTTTTAAATAGTAACACTAATTCGAAATAGTCTTAAAACTCGTTTTGAAAATCTTCCAATGGCTATGAAAGATTTTACTCATGCATAGTGCACGCAAACACCATTCATAAAGGCACGCTTGTATTGTTGCACGTTTGGTATTCCGAAGAGCGTTGAGCTTTTGGACGATTCTGCATTTTGTTTTTAGTCATGAGTTATGACCGATTGTCAACGCCTTTTATTTATGCACAGAAACACAGCCGACAATAGTCAACAGTGATGACAGAAATATTTTTAAAAAATCTTGCGCAAACATTGCACCAAAGAAGTACATATGTATGTAGATATCAATGCAGAATTCACATTATTGGGAACACACCTTTTCTTGTTGAGGAATCATACATTGTAGATATTGAAAAATTATTTGAAAAAGATTCAATTCATACAAGTACATATGTATGTATGTATTTATTTCGCTTCGTAAATTATGCATGTGTCTCGAACGCTGCTAATTTAAATTGTGAGAATTAGCGCATGATTAGTGCAGACACATAGTCAATTCTCAACTTCCTGAATCGTATCAACCTGGCCAACTAATAATGGTAACAACAACAACAACAACAATGTCCACCTACACATCACGGATGACTGGCACACAATGGGATTCGAATGCGGCGCAACAAATGTTGTTATCGCTCGCACCTAACTTCGTTTCCGCATATGGCATCGCATCAGATGAATCTCTTAAGATGGGTTATCACCGTGTTAATTTCGTTAAAAGTCAATGTTAACAGCGTGCCGGATCGATACAGCAATTCGACATGTGTGCATATCGCATTCATTGGTTTTGATTATATACAATCGATGCCCGTATCCGTAGATATTATACCTAATTCAATGGCAATGAAATCGACATGTACCTGAATATCCATGTGTGAAATTTTTCCGCATTTTAATATTCGAATTAGTATGGTACGTGCACAATGGATAGCATGCAAATTTTCCATGACTTAAGAATAATTCGTAGAACAAATCAGCACAGCGTGATCCCGGTATGTTTTGACGTACATAGATTTGTGCGACAAGCGTTCAAATTATGTATGTACCTATAATGCAGTCAACTATTTGAAACTCAACCTTATATTATACAATGAAAAACCCAATCAAAAGTGCTGATTTTAAAAATTAGTATTTGAAAAGCAAATAAAATTAACATTGACAAGCATACTTCTGAAATTCTAAATTCCCTTTATTGTATTTTACAATAAAGGGAATTTAAACAATTTTTGATATTAAAAAAGCCCTATTACAATTAGACATAAAAAGCTTATCGTTTGTACGTTTTTTATGGGAACTGTCGAAATCTCAATAAAGATAAATCTACATAAAATTGTAATTTAATAAAAATTTTAATACATAATTATATATACATACATATATACATACGTAATTATATATTTAAATGGATTCATTTAAATTAAATTTTTTGAAAAAATGTAATAATAATAGAATTTATATAATAATATATCCATACCGAGAGAGGTGGTGCTAATTACAAAGAACTTGCTTTAAATGTCGATTTTTTCCCAAACAATTTGCCAGCTACGTAATTATAGATATACTAAATATTATACAACACCTGTATATGCACCATTATATAATTTAAGAGCTAAATTATTATACTTTTATATAATTTAAAAGCTAACTTATTATAAAGTTTTAGAATGTGTTGATCTCAAACGACACACAAAACCAAAAAAAAGGTAATTCGACGTTGAACAAATTCTCGTACAAAAAAAGCATCGTAACGCCATGGTGTATTTATTCAATAAACGCTAAATGGAACTATTTATTCGAGTTATAAGCGATACTGCACTAGAATCGCAATCGACACTTGCAAGCTGGAATTTTAAAATCGCCGCTGCGACAACGATACGGTCCATCGACCGACGTCAAACAAAAAGTTGTCACCGAGAGCCGACCAAGGTTGTTCAGATGAGTCCCACATACTCGTTGGAAGATATGATCGTTGGGACACACGCGTAAATCTAGTGGTCTTCATCAGATCGAAGGCCGATACGGATGTTGACCGCAACAATGTTGGTGGATGTCGTGGTGTTGCTGCGATTAGTCTTATTATGACACGGACGACTCCTCGTACACGTGTCAAAACGAAACTGCCGCGATTAACATAAACAAACAATGCACAATTTGATGTAAACCTGTCATAACAATCCAGAAGATACCGGTTGCATTCTTTCTTGAACGGTATGTGCGTTTTGAGGCAATGAATTGCGAGCTGAAAAGCATTCTAATGAAGTCTATTATGTATGTACATACATACATACATACATACATATATAGCAATAGCATGAAACTAAGGAAAATTCCATTGTAACAGACGGATGAAATTCAAAATGTTTGACGAGCAATTTGAATTAATAAAAATCGATAAGAAAGAAATGAATCGAGATTAGGATAACATTGTGCTTCATTTCAAATTACTCAAATTATTAAGTTCTCAAATAATTAATAATTGTAATATGTAAAATATTAAATGCGTTTTAGTGAGTATTAAGAGCGAGTCCTTGACGCAAATCAACGTCAAGACACATCCAGATGAGTTTTTGAAGCAGATTAGAAACACGAGTAGACGAAAATATCATCACGCTAGTATTTATGATGGACGAAGTCAATGTACTGAGCCATTTTGTTTTTTCACGGTCTTTTTTCTTATCTTCGAAGCCATCTGAGTTTT
The DNA here is from genome assembly GCF_051622035.1 of Arctopsyche grandis. Classification (NCBI taxonomy): domain Eukaryota; kingdom Metazoa; phylum Arthropoda; class Insecta; order Trichoptera; family Hydropsychidae; genus Arctopsyche; species Arctopsyche grandis. The sequence goes on from NC_135359.1 coordinate 9,230,327, forward strand.
TTTTCTTTTGTCTCGTTCATATCATAACTAATATCATTCGCTACATTTTTAATCTCAAAATTCCAAAAATATGCCGAAACATTGAATATTGTCCTTCATCAATTGTGTCGTAACAATATAAATTAATTAAGCATTTAAAAATTATTTTTTCGCTAACGACGCATTTTTTATGGGATTACAAAAAAATAATTAGAAACGCGAAATATTTATTGCGTTTACCCTATACTAAGTTTTAAGCTAGGAAAATCATTAACTCGGTTGGACGTCAGTTGAAAACGACGGTAATTGCGATCCAAATTACAACACACGTATTTTTTTCACTCCATTCCTACAATGACTAATTGTATTTAATTATTCTCCACACAAAACAAAGTGGTTGGTTATGTATACGCGAACAAATAAAACGAAAAAGCGCAAAACCGTGTGTTGTTTTAAACGTCTTGTGACAGGTAGGCGAAAATGCATTCGAATAGAGACTGCATTGCAAACACATACATGTATACGACTATGACATATAAGAAAACAGGTGTTATTTTGCAATCGGCCATTAATATTCCGATCGATAATTGATTATTTACAAAACGAATGACTTTTGAAGTCAGTAAATACGATACAATCGCGGTGAATATATAATACATGCGCTTTTTTTGTGGTTGCCAATACGGCATTGAACAATTATTGCAACGTGATTTTAGAAAAAAAGAACGACATGTTATTCCAAAACAATGACTAATCGATATAAATATATACGTATTTATTCATATCCTAAATATCAAAGTTTACGCGACTTACATAGATAAAATTTCATCGAAAGAAAAAAAAGACAATATAATAAGTCTAATTAATTTAAACAAGGCAGTAATGTCTATATATTAAAAATAATGTCTTTATTATTTTATAATTTTATTTAATAGATTATGAAATAATAATCTATCCACAGATTAAAATAAAATATAAGTAATTCAAATGACAGTTTGACGAGATTTTTTACAGTTGAAAATATTATATACAATATTATGTCAGAGCCAATTGGTTTCGGTAGTTCTCTTCATATCAACACGATAACTTTTTGTGTCCATGTTTGGTTTTCATGGGCACTTACAGTAGCTACATATACATATGTATATACTGCATTTAATAGTCGCCAATTTCTTCCTGTCGCATTCTTCTACGGGATAACCTTTTCGTTTTTAATCGCATTTAAATTATACACACGTTCGATCATTGTAAGAGATAATAGTCCCTATATGGGTGTCGTAAAGGCGGCTTTTTAAAAAATATGTTTTTTATTGTCGAACCGGCGAGTAATCGTGGATTACACGTTAGAGCAGGCAATCGAAGACGTGCGCGGCTGTTAAAACGAAAAGGTTATAATTTCGTGTAAAATCGATCGTATCGACTGAAAATTTCGTAAACGCGTAGATTCTAGCATGCACGCTTTGCAAGAAGTTGGACGTTCGAGCCCTGGCACGTAGTAGTGGCAGCTGCTTCCAACAGAATCTGACTAATAACTGATTCGAGATAATGAAGTATAATAGATAGCATTAATCATTTGCGTTGGGAGGTGGTTGTGCCGGTCGAGCACAGCCAGGAGAAGTTGCCCCGGTAAGTGATCGCTCACGAGGGCGCTTGACCACAGTTTCTAACCACCAAAAAGCGTTACCGAAGTAACAAACGATGGACCTATCCTCGCCGGGTCATAAGTTGCTCTCGGTAATCAATCTACACACACGCGCAGACCGCGGACAATGGCCTCACACAAACATTTCACAAAAGTACCCCAGCACTCGCCTCACTCATAGAACTAAATAATAACGAAGACGAACGAAATGAAGAAGAAAAAAACGGTAACGATTTTCGACTGTTAATAGGCTGTCCGTCCGTCTATCGCTTAAGCGAAACCGAGAAGTGATGAGAATGTTGTTTCTCAAAGAATCATATCACTGTGATGTCGATCTCGGCGTGACCTTCACCGCTAATGGCAATTACCATACATCAACTTCAAAATTATTAAAAAACAACGCTTAAGCCTTCTAAACGATTTGGGAAAGTAGTCATCAAGTTCAAAAGTGACCCACTTGTAATTCAATCCATATTTATACGACTGTACATATAATAAATATTTATAGCATGGATTGATTTGATGGATTTTTTGCACGTCCGATAATAATGCCACTCCCAGATGCAGTCCGACTAGAAGATCAATTAAAAAGGTTGTATTTTTATCAATTTGATTGTGGAGCGAGTGAAGAAAAAACGTAACAACGTTAACATCTCAATCTCGCATCGCTAATGCGACATAATACACGTAATAGGATCAAAAGATTAGAAAATTTCAATGATGAATGGTTCGGAGATTACCGAACGAAATACGTAACTTGAGAACAAAGACGCTACTCTGTTATTCTAAATTTATTGTTTGACTTTTTCATTAGCATGTAACCGACCAACGGACGAAAAGCTTCTTATGTATCTTCATATTACTGGAAATTTACAATGAAAATTTCATATCTTATCAATGCTGTAGCAATTTGTAGACACCATTGATAGATACAATTGAAATAATTCTCATTAATATCATAAAGATAATTTAATGTTAGATGAAATGAATAAAATTATATAAAACGTCGTGCTTTTAATCTCTAGGTTTAAATAATGACCGCGCGTTGAAGTTTCCGGGTTTCAATAATGCTCATGCGTCGAAGTCTTTATAGTAGTCATGCTATACCTAATATTTTTTAGAAGCTTTTTTTTATTCAATATGATTGTACACATACATATCTATATTATATTATTTATACAATATTATAATAAAAATAATTATTTATTTTACATAAAAGCTAAGCATTTGTTTAAGTTCTATGCAAAAAAGTATAGATACAATACTATGTATATTTTTTCTCAAAGTTTATATTTTTACTATACAATATATCGAATTCAATTACAGCATAGCGCAAGCGTAACACTTAAAATTTATATTTGCCTTAAATTGAACGTGGTTTTGATTTATTTCGGCGGTGGCTGTCACGCGTTAAAAACGCGTACAATAAATTATCGATGTCTAGGGCGTTAACTCATTTGTTCAAATCAAAAAGAAATTTAAATCCGCTTTGAAAGCGGCCGAATTAACGTATGTAGAATTTTGGGTTACATTTTCCCGTATTCGAAATATGGATTGTGTTGCATTAAGACACTATTCTTCACGCAAATTACAACGTTCATACAATGTGGCACATCCTCGGAAGTGCTCGCGGTGGGATAATAATTGCCGTATTTCTGATACATGTGTATAAACGTGTATGCAAGTAAGAGTAATATATAGGTGAGTGTTTTGTTGCACACGTATCTAACGTACGAAAACCGCTTTATTGTTAAGAAAAGAGAACCCGTCCGCATGCCCGAGGGGACGTATCGGCATCCGACACCGGTAGACGTAAAGGTATACGTTGTTGGAAAAAATTGGGTCGATCATGAATTATCGCTTTTGTTATCGTACAAAAGCGCCAACTCGTTTTCACTTACGGAGTCTCTTTACCCTCCCGCGTCGGACTGACTGTTCGAAAAATTGCAAAAAACGCGCCAAAGATTTTTTTCATCTGACGCTTTCGCACAAAGTATAGGTATACTTAGTCGACAGATCATCTAACAATGTACATATGTATATTAATATCGAATGGGTAAAATTAGTGCGGACACGCTTTTCTCTTCACCAGCATAAGAAGCCGATAAATCAGAGATAGACCCACTTTTATGACATGTATTATATTATATTAAATTCAACCTCATTCAAAACCAAATTAAATGATCATACTTTAAAAATTATCTTAAATATTCTGCGATTCTTTGAAAATCAATTTAAGATCCAAAAATTGATCGACATGAAATACCAAATAGAAAACTATTATAACACTTGTTAGATCATCAATAAATCTATAGTTTTATTTAATATTTTGAAGATACGTCAAAACTTGATTTCAAATTTTGATACATGTATTCACCAATTTGCCTGAATAACACCTGTCTTTTTAATGAAATAATAAACCAAATTTAATCAAATGTACATACTGAATGATATTGAAATACCAAATATATACAATCGACATATTTGAAAGATGTAAATCAAGCTTTAAAAAAATATCTGCAAAAAAAGTTAACACACTTACATAGAAATAAAGAATATTCAGTAACAAATAGAACAAATTGTTAATTAACGAAAATATTTGAAAGTATATACATGAAAATATACAAGATAGTACATACATACATATGTATGTACATAAGTCTCGTTATGTTGTATTACAAATCTTTCACAACATTAGTAGATATTTAAGCGTTCAATTCTCCTGGCGTTGAAAACAACGTGAATTTCTCATAACAATCGACTAATTGTTGCATCGCTGCCGCGTGCTGGGTGGTTGAACGATTGCCGTCGATTTGTTACGCGTCTGGAATGTGCTGAAAAGCTCGCGCATAATTAAGCAAAAACAAAAGGGGGGCGAGGAAAAACTCGAGGAGCACTCCACACACAAACCTTCCAGCTAATTACTCAATAATGACTCATTTAAACTGCGGCCATTTTCTCGCAGTAATGTTTTTTTTTGTCCTATACACATATATATACACACATGATGAGGACCGACAGAACGTTCAAGGAAATCCATTAGACTTTTTGCGTTAGAGACTCGCCGACGAAGGCCAAGTCAAACGCACAGAAGTATAATATCTCTATTTCGATCACTCCGCGCGAACAAAATGATAAATCATTACGCTTTTTGCGATTGAAAAAGAGCGATCGAAACACATTACCGACCGGCGTACCTCGACTTTGCTAAATAGCACCAAACCGTCTAATTGAAAGCTTTCGATTGCTATTTCAATACGCAAAAGCTTGTCAATCCGGAAAATTATATTTTTAAATATTTACTACGTACACGCGGACGATCCCCAGGAGGGAGAAATACCTGTTATCACATTCGAGCAGATTAACAAACGGCTCGTTCCCGAGAAACGGCAGGTGGTTGTACTTCTATTATGTCGATGTGTACCGAAAAAAAAGGATCGGTACCTATTCGGATTGCAACCTTAGAAAATGTGCAGCATTGTTTGTCGGCAAACAGAGGCTGTTGCAGTTAAAAATTAATGCAAATTGCCAGTTTAACGGTTCTCGAGTACGCGGACTACGAGCGCAACTAAATATAACTAATAAAATTAAACCTTGGAGAATAATATCCAAAGCAGGATGCTGACCGCCGTGTATCGGAATGGATTTACTATTTATTACAGTTTATGAGTCAAGCAAGAAAGCTTGTAGGTATACGCATCTGAGAGCCAACCTACGGCCTTAAACACAGGCGTTATCTGCATACCTGTCCTAACGGTTGTTCGATCTATAACACACACGTGTGTGTGTGTGTGTGTGTGTGTGTGTGTGTGTGTGTGTGTATTTATGTGTGTTTTTTTATTCTTTTTTGTGCTGCGTATTGTTTAGACTCGAATGATGCATATATGCAACGATAAACGATTATCTATACGAAACTTGGCGAAGCTCAAGTTCATACATAGATATTTGTTCACAATACGATCGCTTATTATGATTTTGATTGTGCGCCGCGATTTGAATAACTCGTTCGTGCACATTTATGCATTTTAATGCACCCTTCAGTGTAAATAAATAAATATAGGGCTTAGACGATAATTCGACGAGGTAATCGAATCGGAAGGATCGACTGAGATAAAGCGCAGATAATGCAGAGATTTAGATGCAACATTAAACTCGTAAGCTATTATTACATTGCAAAGTTTTATATTCAATTTGATTAAAATGTATTGAACGAAAGTTAAGCTAATCTTAATTGTAGGCAAACATATTTGAAATAAGATTTCATAAACAGAATTTGTAATATGTAATAAATTTAAATACATTCTCATTTGTAAAATGAGATAACATCTATGAATTAAATATATGAACAATGAAATATGTTATTTGGGTTGAAGTAATAAAAATATAAATTATTACAAAACAATTATTTCACAAATAAAAACAACGTCAAAATAGCACCGCATGTCCCATTTATAAAACGCTAAAAAATAATAGCTAATTATTACTTAGGTGTGTAAAAAAAGAGAGATGTGACGATAATGATATGAGGCAACGAAAACACAATCGGTTATAAATTAGACCGGATTTTCCAATGTCGAATTTACCATACGAATGCACGTTGGACAATTTAATAGCAAATTAATATTTTCGTCGACGACTAGTTGACGCGATCGCAAATAAAATAAACAATCATCGTCGCCATTATAATCCCGTACCACACAGCGACGCGTCGAAAAAAAATGCAGTGATAATTCAATAGTTTTGGATGCAAGTGCGTGCACACTGCGAAATGCATGGGTGTGTTTTGTTTTTGAATACCTGAATAATTCATGCTTTGAATGCATAAACGGCTCTGGAAAAAAACACATAACCGAAGCATAGTGATCACCTATCCGCGCATGTATAATAGGTGTGTACACGGTTTTTATGAAGTCCATTGCAATCATCGCTAAATTATTAATGTATTCACAATTCTAACAGTGCGACGTCCCTCTCCTCTCGGGATCGTTAGACGGATTCGATCTGGTGGACGAGAATATTATAGAAAAAAAGCGGAAAAAAATCTCGTGACATTATTTTTCGTAATCTCAGATGGCTCGGCGATAAAATGCAAATTGTGACCGTGCGAGCACGCACACACACGTCAAAGCCTCTCAGAAAACTGTTTGTTATTTCATAATGATTATTCCGGCTCATCGGACGGTGTCAGAACAAATGGACCACAGAATCAAGATTAGGACAGACGGACGCTCGAGTCGGGTGAGCTTTTTACAACCACCTCGTAAAGTGTTAAAAAGCTCCATTTTCGCTTCGATTGATTCCACTATTTTATTTCGGTCGACATAAAATCAACCTTTTATAAAGTAATAAATGTCTCAAATTTAAATACAAACTCTATAATATCTATTTTATATCAAATTAAATTAAATCAATTTGACGTAGTTCTCAAATTAAATAAAATTTTTTGAAATATTTTTTGTAATAGATACATATACATATTTTTATTTTTACATAGATATATATACCAGGAAGGCTTGGCAGGAAGACCCCAATGCGCCTTCCTGGACAATTAATTACAAATAATGCAGCATTTTATTATTACATAAATCACTGTATTTCCAGAAGCTGAAGAACACGAAATAACAATTAATTAATAACAACACGAAATAACAATTAATCAAAGAATTAATCCATTGAGACATCTATGGATTTAAATTTTGAACATAATTTTTATAAATTGTACATACATACAATAAATACAGAAGATTTGTGACAACAGGAAAGATGATTTTTGCCAATTTTAAGGAACCGTTTCAACAATGATCGGATAAAATTGGCAAGCTCTGATAAGAAACGATCAATTTGTAGTCACAAAACCCCCAAATCTAACCAGCAGTAAAGCGGATCGAACCCACCGATCACTTGGTGCTAAACATATACGCTACCGTTAAGCCGCACTGCTGGCTATGTATCTGCATATATGTATGTATAAGCACAAATAATTAATAATAATTAATTTTATAAAAGTCATACATATAATTGATGCCAGTTTAACTTCCTAAGAAACTAAATACATAATCGCACTTCTTCGTCAAATATTCAAGAGTTTATCTAAAAAAAATTGAAAAAATCGATAATCATTTCATACAAGCCACATTGCTTGAATATAGATTGAATAATCGCAAAATTAAAATCATCAAAGAGTTCAGTTTAAGGCACCCATTTTAATTGTTTTCTATTTGTATGTTCATATTCAAAATATCATAAATGTGCTGCAATAATACCGTACCGTACGATGATATGCAATACCGATGCAATTTTAAATTGATTATTAACATTTTTTATAGAAACAGATCGGCATTGTGATATATTCAAAGATACTTAAATAATTACGAAAGATTTATATGACTTTTTTTCGCAGCACTGACGATGGTAAAAAAACAAATGCATCATCATCATAGAACTTGATGGACTACAATTAATACCGGACGAAATGGTACACTTCTCTGATTGAAATTCTCCAAAGTCTCACGACGCGCTTAATGCCAGTCACATATTTTTTTATTGTTATATTATAATAACGAAGAATCTTTCTTTGGTCAGTTGATCTTATGCAGCACTGGGAGGGGTTTTCGCAGTCGTTAGCACTATACTGTGGCACTTACGGAACAAAAACAAAACAAAAAAGGTGAACTTTGTTTCTGCCGCTGGATTATGCCTAATAAATATCAAATTATACGATTTTAATACGGCCACAGTCACCCAATAAGAACATTAGCCGACGGCTTTCCGCGGAGGCTTTTATGTAAAAATTATTCAAAGCCTTTTCGCGATGTTCACCTTGCTCTTGCACACACGAACTCCTTTCGACTCAATAAATACCTTATTTTTTTTAACCATGTCTACAACAACGGATTTTTTGTATCAGAATTTATTTAGAACGAATGGTTGAAAAATACTAATTCCGTGTGGTATATCTGAAAATAATTAAATATTTCCAACGTATGCCAAACAGATTTATTCGCGAGATGATATCTGTATAATGTATACGTTTCGACATGTTTTTTTTTATGCATTGAATTTTTTCAAATTAATTAATTGCCAAGAACGCTTTTCAAACGACTGCGAAGTAAAGGAAATTATAGGTATTATTTTGCATATTATGAAATAATGATGCGGATCGACAGTACGTGTATTTACTTGTTGGAATTTGAGAGGCACGCATGCCGAAAAAGTTTGACAATCGACGTTCCACGTACGATTGGTGGTCATCGGAGTAAGGGTCATTACGGAATCGTAATTTTTCTCCTTTCATTATGTTTTACATTTCAAACACACATACGTGTGGGCATATAGCAGAGCACAGAATGGCCGGCCATCTGTCACGGTCAGCCAGGGGGAGGCTGGGGAGGAGAAGAGGGCCCGGAACCACCTAGAGATGGAATTGGATGATTGAAGTGTTGCGCTGATGATGACTGTCATAATGATTTATCTAGCGAAATCACGGCTGAAAGTCGCGCCGCGAATGCCATGAGCTCGCGGGGCCATAAACTATTCTAACGGCCGATACTCATTACAACGAAATGAAAAATAATAAGAAAATGGTCGTTACAATACAAATCGGCTCACGTGCTCCGATAATATACGTAGTCGGCGGGCACGTAACCTGCTCTGGGAGTTAATTGCGAGACGGCCATAATTAGCGTGCGCCGATCATCCACGTTAATTGAGTTTGGTGAACTCATTGACAGTCTCTAAGCTTGTTAAAACTCTTGAAATATTACGCAAACCTTCCTAATATCCACGGTGGAAACGATTATTGCCTCTTTTGTATAATAGAACTTAATTTTCACACGACTTTGCAGCTGTAGGAATTATAGTTTAATATTAACGTTATATAACCAAACAGTGTAAACCTGGGTCAAATGAACCACCCTTCATTGATGTGATACAAATTTCGTTAAATATGACTTTCAATCGGACGATTTTTTTGTGGTAAATTTCAGATATCATATTATAGGTATATACATATACATATACATAGGTATATACATATACATATACATAGGTATATACATATACATATACATAGGTATATACATATACATAAACATAGGTATATACATATGTACATGTCAATCGACAGCTTAAGAACAACTTATCTAATAAGTTTTGTCTATAAAGTTGCCTAACCTCCTCTGTATGTTGTACCGGGTGAGTCTAGATATAAATTTATAATATTTGTACAAATTACAATTGAAATACAAATACTTTTTTTGTGAGACTATGTTTCTATAGGACGATATAGACTTGTGGAATTTAGATTATATAGATAGTAAATAAATAATTATAGTTTTCGTATAAAATATGTAATTAGCTATTAAGATAAATAAATAAATTATATAAATATATAAAATGGGATTCGTGTTATCTGTTTACTACACATAATAATGTTTTGTGATTGTGATAAAAAGTTAATGAGGAGTAATTTATTTAAAAGTCTTAAAAGACCCAATTGAACGAATGAAAAATAAATAAAACCGGAATTTATTTGAATCATATAACTCTCATAGACTTTTTCACACAAAAAGATTTTACAAGAAATATTAATATTACATAAATTATGAATATGTTTTTCATTAATTCCATACAAGAATATTACATTTATTGTAATTTTATCAATTAAAAAGGTTTTTTAATAAATGACATCAGATTTTCATACTAGTAGGAACTCATATTATGGGAAATCAATCAAGTAATTCAATTTAAATATATAAATAAAACTTTTAAAAATATGTATATAGATACACAATACCTATGTACATATGATCAATCAATTAAATTTTGATCATCGTTGCTTTGTGAAATATGAAATTATTTAATAAAGATTGCTAGACAACAACTTTTCACAACACTACAATATATAATAATTAATAGGCGATTTTCGTTATCCCAAAGCCTGTAAACGTTATTTGGGAGGCCCTGTAGGTACAATGTGGCTGTGACGATTGAGTAAAATAAAAAATAAGAATACTCGATACCTTCTTCGCCATGACCGCACATAAAATGTACAAAAACTCCACGAGAGATTTTTTCTCTAATTTGGGAGGCTTTTATTGATTGTCATAAAAACGAGCGCCAACAATTTCGGGATATGAAATTTCACCGGCACTCTCCGTGAAAAGACGTACAGTTTTATTGTGTTTCGTCGTTTTTTTTATTTTTTATTGGAGTATCACACGATACAGCAATAAATAATTGTCTAAAAATCCGTAGAATCTCGAAGCGTATCTACATATTCCGTACGAAAATTTTCCTAGGCGTACATACGTACAATAAAACTCATTATAAATAACTCGGATAAGCGGACGGACGGTCGTTTTCGTACGTTCCGAAAGTCAATGTTTAATTAAAACCTAATTTTTTCCCTCCGTTCGAAGCAGCTCGTCTAATCAGTAATGCTCTCCGATGATCGTCGTCGACGTGAAATTCTTTTATAAACGATTTCGTATAAACTTTTATGACGTATAGTTACTGTTGAAGGAAGTGGGAATGAGCGTATTCATGAAGCAGGGTCTAATCACCGATGTGTTCTCCTTGCTTCTTTTTTGTTATTATTTTTACCTTAAACATTTTCAGTCATCAAACATTACTTAACGGCGCGCACTAATCTACCGAATATTTCAGCTTATGAATTATTAATCTACCGGGTGTTCTAGAACGCAACACCAATAAAAGTCACTATTGAAATTAAATAGAAATATTTAGCACCGGCTCCGCATCATACATTGTTGCAAGAATTGAACGTTGAGTATATAATATGTACGTGCATGTTCTACACATATTACCCATGTCGGTAAAGAAACCGATTGGATTTCGACTCTGAACCGATTTATAAACACTCATTGGGGTCGGGATGAAACGGCGAGTGCATCAGTCAAAAGACCACCGCGGGCAAAGCGTCCAACATTGTTGCATTTCGGAGGATCGACTCTTCGATGCCCTGGGGACAGCTTTGCGGACAAATCTGCTGGATTATTTACCGTCGAGTCGTATGAAAAAGAGGATTACTGCCACCGTTTTTGAATTTTTGTTGTGCGAAAATTTTTTCGCAGCCTTATTAACTATGTACATACATATATATATATATATATATATATATATATATATATATATATATATATATATATATATATATATATATATATATATATATATATATATATATATATATATATATATATATATATATATATATATATATATTTATATATACATTATAATATGTACATAATACGCCGACCGATTCTGGTGACGCGATGGGACGTCGACCGATTATACGTGAAATAGGACCTCAATGTCGTACGACTTTTTTAGGTGGGACACCGAATTTAAAATACGTTCCTTCTGAAAAGTTCAGGTCAACGCCTGTTGCAGTTTTCGACCGTTTGAAGGTTAAATTATTTTTTTCAACATCAAAAAACAAGTAGGAGAAGTTGGTCTAGGCGCAAGGGTTAGCTTACATTATGATGTCAATTTGAAGGCAGGCCGGTAAATCTCAGATATAACAACTTCAAATAATGAGAACAATTATTTTGTTTAGTCACATAAATATTAGAAGAATTTTACATACATATGTATTAACATATAAATTGTTATCCAAAGGAGCGAATTTTCGCTAATTGTATTTGATTTATTTTATAGTTTTTTTCCAATTTAGAAATTGTACAAAATTTTTGGAAGAATATTATTAAAAAAAACAAAGAAAATGTTTGATGTCCGAATTCTTACAGTTAATCGAGTTTTTGTTTTATTTTAAATATATATATATAACCGAAAAAGGAAAATATATAAATTCATAAAAAATAATAAAAGTAAAAGTTGTTGCAATATACCGATATATACATAGGTATAATCTAATATATAATTTCGAAAGAGACTTTTTATGCATTTTTATGTAAGTATTTATTCTATTAGGGAACTTCGAAAACAAAACAAAGTTTCTACGACGACGATTCGATATTTTTTTTCGATTCAAATAAATTTAATAAAAAAAACAAATTAATATTTACATTAGATTTGCCATGTTTAAGCTGTTTATATTACAAACACTGAACGAAGCCGGGTAAAACAATTAGTATAATATAAATTGCACAATTTCAATTCAATTTGTAATAATTATACATGTACTATGTCCTCAAGCTCAGTTTGGTCAGTAGCTTCATTCCCTAGAGATTCGCATATATCAAAAAAGTCTACATATTTACGAGTATCGTTTTGCCTTATCGATCTAGCCCACCCTTGTCGGTGTCCGGAGGGTTTCGCATGAAAAAAACTAGCATTTTTCATACTATAAGTTCACGTCCTTCACCAGAACCGGAGACTACTCGTTTAGTAGTCCAAGCCCGACCCGACCGCCGACTAACAAATAGGGAAGACATAACCAGTTTGTCATAAATCTACTCGAGACGCGTACACGTACTCGTCCAAACGTATAGGTACATCCATACACCGTGTATTCCGGTCGATAATGCGAACACGGGTTTTACACGTACAATATCTGCGAAAACAATCGACCGCTACTATTTCGAACTTTTTACGGCTTTTATTTGACGACGGGGTCCCTCAGACCCCGCGGTCCCGAAGGGGTTCTCGCGCCAAATGTCGAACCGGCTCGAATCGATTTTTTTTTACTTGCATTATGATAAAAGGAGCGAAGATCAAAGGCGAGCCTGCTCCTGTGAGAATTGAGACAGAGTCGTATTCGTAATGATCGCATTTTAAATATCGATTATGACATTATAATACGAATGCGAACGAGTTCGTTTCAACATCGCGTTTATATTATTTAGATCGTACGATGTGAGAACTTTCTGCTTTGAAACGGAGCATTTTAAAAAATTTACTTATCTTATCACGTGATCGAAACGTTCACTTGGAAGCGAAATTTTCTTAGATTTCATTTATGTACATTCCAGCATTGAGTGTATAAATAAATCATTATACACAAACGAATAATAATATCTAACAAAGATATTCACACGCTAACTTATTAAATTAAATTCATTTTTAAAGCATAGTTTGCTAAGTCAATCAATACGTTAGCGAAGGAATATAATACAATGAAACAAAAATACAATTGGACCTAGTCCATAAAATCACTAAGTTTTCATTCATACTAAAGAAAAATGGAATGTGTAAAAATTTTATCATTTATCCTTCTATTGATCAAACTTTTGACAACCTTTCAAACTCCTAATAACTACCGCTTAGCAAATTTTCAATTATCACAACACATTCAAACTTTTACAAACAACTTTCGCTAATTTGAGATACCTGCATGAGATAGGACGAAATTGGGTCACCATTAAGCACTTAAAATAACAACCATTCAAATGACACCTGCATTTAATTGAATCTGTACATATGCACATATACGTCTGTACATATGTACATAATTATTTCAAGCACCCCAAAAATAAAATGAGCAACGGGACACGCAAGCGTCAAATCAATCTCAAAAGCTCATCACATCAACGTAACGTACACAGTGCCTCCTCTTGGATGTTTATTTGTATATATCGGACAAGACACGGTCGGTCGATGGGGGCAAAAGGTTGTCGCATAAATTGTCCATCTCGTGTCGGTGAAAGTGTGAGATCACCGCGGCAATGGCCAATGGTTTTGAGAGAAGTGGTGAAGCCAGAGGGCGACCGAAGCAGTAAAACGTTCGAATTCATTAAGTCGACCACACCGAAGACATCAGCTGTCGACCTCGGCCTGATCGCAACAACAACCGGGTCTCGATTCTGTGTTAAAATTGCAACGATCGCTTGGACCAAAGTTATGGGACCTCGGCGGCAATAGCGCCGTCACGCGCCAAAATCGAAACCATCAACCTCGACACTGTACGATCGCCGTCGAAAAAATAAGCACCGGTCTCCCCATTTACATTAAGCTCGTAGAAAATTATACTCGGCAAGTCGAACACTGAGTCGTCTTTTAAAACATTTAAAATCTCGAAATGCATCGAAAAATATAGCTATAAATCACGATCGTTAGCCTTCAATAACTATTACTATAAAATTGCTTGATTTTGTTTTATCTCGTTCTGAATCTCGTCGTAATTATTTATTGCACGTAGAAGTTTTTTAATAAAAACATTAAACATTAAATTCAAAATGATGAGAAAAAACTGACTCATGTACATACATTTTTCTTTTTGTACGGTAAATATTTGTGGATGATTTTGTGTTTAAACGTTGCAATATTAAGATGGAAATATGTGAAAGTTCGAAACTTTTGAAACATACATACATATATTATAGCTTTTTTTAATACACTTTATATGCACTTTATATATACATACATATATGCCTTCAGAATTAAAAATTTTCCCGTGTTTCTCAATATTTTATGCATCTTTTTTGCTTATACCTACTACGTTTTTTGCCGTCATTATAAAAATATTGAACCGGTAGATAAAATAAAATATTTTTATAATAATTAAACGTAATATCAATTTAACATTTTATTTATAGAAATAATTATAATTCGACCGAACCTGTATTTTGAAGATAAGATTGTAGTTATGTACATATTTCAAAATTATTGTTATTCGACTTTTTTATATGTATTCAATTACGTATGTAAAAATATATGTATATTTAAATATGTGTATGTTTGTGTGTGTGTGTGTGTGTGTGTAAGACAGAAAAGTTGATTCACTTCTATAAATATCATATAAAAATGGCTAATAAAACTTCTCCCGAATGATATGCTGCAGAGACAAGTAGAATTTTGAACCCTGTAATAATTTTCGAAATTACGATCTACTACACTGTTTATAACAAGTCCACGATCGAGGAGAACCTTACTCGCGTAAGATATGGACAATTTTCGCCATACTTCGACACGAATAAATAAAATAAACGTCTCTGAACAAGCACGCTAGACCCGTCGACGAGCAAGTAACCACCGTTCCCGTATTACGATAACTGGTATGTGAAATTCTTTGAATGTTTCGTACGACAGATGAAGATGTGTCGGACGAGACTGAAAAAATAATAATAAAAAATACACATAAACGACATATCTACCAGCCGACTAACTAATGTGAGTTTGCAGCATCGAACAATTAACGCGTCACGTACGGATTTGTTAATTAAGCAGCTGAAAATAAAATGTTATTGCCAAATACCTCAGAATTCGCGTACGGGTCGTATCAATCAGCGATCAAATATATATTGGAAAATACATATGTATATTCAATTTTGCCCCAACACAACGGTTGAGAGCGACTGGTTTATTATGCTAAATCGTCCTCGAGCGTCATCCTGATACTTGGTTTGTCGTTGAAGCAGATATTCAACAGCAATGAACATCCAAATGTACAGCTCATCGTAAACGTCCGCTAAGTCCAAGACAGTAAGTATGATATAATTTTGTACTAGGTATTTTAAAATAATAAAAGTATTTTACATATCTTCACGATTTCGAACCTTGAACCATTTAAAGATTACATTCATAATCTTTGCACAAACTCTACCTATAATTTATTTATACATAAATATGTACCTACAAATGCATCCGATTCAGTTTAACTGTGAACAAAGCCGAATACAAGTATGTAGTATGTAGTAGCATAAAGATCACTACATATGTACATATCTCATAGGTGAGTGATCTTTAACGGATTATTGCATATACAATAGATAGTAAATACGTGTCGAAAAAATTTCCAAGGGGTAAAAAATGTCTTTAGACACTTGAGCGAGACATTCAATCGTAATCCGCAATAGAAAATCAGTTTACCACCGAGGAAATTCCTCAAAAAGGCGCGGTGCTCTTTAGCTGCGCTAATGCGCGGTAAAAGCACTAAGACGCGTCATCGAAAACGGTCCATCCCGCTTCATCGCTCGGCCGAAGCTCAGATGAAAAAGCGGGACAAGTAGATGCGATATTCGAACGGTGAGTCGGTAGAAGCTGGGCGGCCAGCCGGAGCCATTAGAAACAAAAAATATGTTATTGAAACTGGCCTCCGTCTGCCCCGTCCCGAAGGCGACGAAAATATTTTCACTCCAATAAAAGCAGCTACCGACTGCGGTGAATGTGCAACGGTCGATGCACACGCTGCTGCTGCACCCATTCATTCCTCCGAATGTCACCGTATGGAGATTTCAATATGTGCAACATCTCACGGACACAATTACGCATACGAAAATTCAATTGAATATCCTCACCAATACTCCGTGGGTAATTCGTGGCCTACATAAGCAAAACTAGCGAACTTGCCCCGCAATGCATATTTTTTTCAAGTAGGCATACATACATTCAGCATTTGAAATCCATCAAAAGACCGTATTACTTTTGATTAAAAAAAAGAAAAGCATCCAACATTGTTCAAACAAAGCAAAACATATATATATTTAATTTTAATGTATTGAATGAAAGAAAAACATATTTTAAGGTTTCTATTTCGTCAAAGAATCAATTCGGAATTTTGATTTTAAGGACATTACGAGCAAATTTTAAATGAATTTTACATTAAAAAAAATACATAAATTGAAATCGACATACATAGCACATATATCTACATTCATACAAATGTATATTCATACAATTGCGCCTACTTACATATGTACATAAATAACACAAATAACAAAAATTAAATAAACGGCGGAGACTATTCAATCTTTACTAGATTTGACCTACTGAATTCGAATATGACAATAATTTTGCTTTCTTCTCGTTTATGAGATATGAGCGTTTAAAAAATGCGCAATTTTTACCGATTTTTGGCTTTTGCAGTTTTTTAACTCAAAATCTAGTATTTGTTTGCCAAAAGTGAGTATTGAAATCAATAGTCGAATGTTTTTTCCATTAACTGTAATGTTTTATTGCCTCACAAGACTTATATTTAATTATCTAGCGAATTTTAAACGTCAAAAATATATCTATTTTCACGCAAGTAAGAAACGTGAGTTTTTTGTTGCTCAGTGTAATCGATATTAAAATGATTAAAACTATTATCATTCTTTAAGGTTGAGGTCTAATCTTTAAAGGTATCGAATAATTGGATTCCGGTTAACAATAATGCAATGGAAATATTGCATTTAGCACAACCTTAACGAATATGTTTAAGAAAAAAACTCACGATCATTATTGTAATATTTCAAATTCTTTTCATGGTGTTTGAATGAGCTTCTAGAATATTCACAAGCTTTCAAAACAATCCATCACGCTACGAATCAGAGAAATGAACGCCTCGAATGTATCTAGATTTGTATTAAAAAGATAAAATGGTGCACGAAGTATTTCATCATCGCGCGAGCAAGGCGAAATTAATAGAACATTAAATTTTATTTCAAAGGCATCAAAAATTAAAAAAAAACTATATGTAATAATAAAAACATATATCTATATATTGTGAGGTTGCAATATGGAAGACGTGGATATATTATTTAATAGGAATTCCGAATGATAACGTATAATTTGGATTTAATTGAAACTTACCGCTATCGTTGAGCTAAAAACAGGTCGTTCGGGCTTCGATTTTGTTTCTTCGACCCGTAATAAAATATCGATTCTAAGAACCATTCATTCGCATGTACGTGTACCGGCGTTTGCATGGGTGTGTGTGTCTACGTAACTAAACCGGCGAGTGTGTGCGCGTCTATGAAAAATTACGAAAATTTAATAAAATATAATATATAAATATACACGGCGAGCGTGTGTGAGGCACTTAATACGAACTACACATGACCGGATGAGAATTCAATTAAACTTTGATCTAATAATATTCAATTACCTATAGAAAAAAATGCTTTTCAGTACGTACGAATCGTCAAAGCCTTCATGACGTTTCCCATGTCAATATCAAACGCATACACACCTACAACAATGGATTTTAAATAGGATGGGAAATTCATGAGAGTGTATTGTATATGTACATACATAGGTATACACGTGTATGATTAATAGATGACATATTTTATTAACGCGGCGGTTTCGAGAAAGTGAAAAAAAAAACAACGTAGGCGAATACTATTTCACAATATATACATATATAAATTATGTAGCATCTTGAAAATATTAATTTTTATTAAATTTATATGGATTGTAATTGTTTTCCGAAAGCTTTTCGATTTTTCTAGTGAAAATTTCGACATGTGCATACCGTACGTACGTTCACAATCTACTTTCCGATATCATTTTTTTATACTTAAATGATAGAATCAAATCTGACACAAGTAGCATAGAAATTCGTGCAGTAGCCTGCGTTATTGGCACGTGAAATTTTCTTATATGCCATTAGTGATTTATCCGGCGTCAAAATGTGAGCCACAACAGATGCCAAGTTTGACGTACGTGAAAGCTTCTGATGGGCCAATTTACATTGAAAACATGCCCTGTCAGAATTCACTTTTTAGGCTCACATGCGTAGATATGTATATGTACATATGTGCATTCTTTCATAGATACACACGTAAAATACGTATGCACTTGTGTGCCGTTTAGTGTGCAGTCTATCTAAAATGTTAGACAAACAGCCTACGTTTTGTACACGTCGAGGTGTAGTGTGCGAAAATTGACGCAAATTGATCGTAATTATATTATTAACATGCTTGCCGTCTTCGATATGCAAATACGGCTAAAAAATGTGATGCCGGTGAATAAATTACCCGGCGTTGTATCAACCCTGAAAGCGCCGTGTAACGACGTACACCTGTACAATTAAATGTGGATTAAATTGTGAGGCTGAAGGTAAGGTCGAATTGGAGAAACAAAACCACGCTGGAAACTACAATTTTATAGCGTGTACTTTGCAGCAATAATATTATATCTTTAAAATAAAACTAAAATAAATGAAAATATATTTTTACTGTCTTTTGTTATCATTATTAATAACTTATACTGTAATCGTTTTAAATCATTAAAATATTCCAAAATTTGATTCATTACTAGTTTTATTTAACTTGAAAATCACATACGTACATATAGATATATACATATGTACATATATTGATGAAGTCAAATTTTAATAATAAAATTTTGATTCATTTACACCATGCCAGCTTGGTTGAAATTTTGCATACATCTAGGCAAATTTTTAATGACAATACAATTCTATCAAAGTTTGGGTAGATCTTCAAAACCTATTTTTCTAATCTTCGATTTGAGTTGTTATGATGGACAAATGGTATGTGTTTACTTCGTAATCATATCAATTAATCAAAATCGTGTTTTTACGATAGTCAAGGGATGGGAAATTGAGTTTTTAAAAGCGCTTAATTCGAAAACTGTTTTGACACAACAATTACTTTTAATATTGATTTACATCCATCGTTCACATCTTATTACGTTATTAGTGTTTCGCGTAAGATATTGTCGAGTTGTCGTGTGTTTGAAGTCTCGTACGACCTACGTCGAATGTAAATCAACGAGGCTTTGCCTCGTATTTTTTAAATGCAGCGGCGTACGACCCGTTTGTTTGCGCATTTCTTGAAGGTTGCGGATTAAAAGGGAATTTGTCCAACAAATTTCCGTTGTTACGAGACAGGCCTGGTCGTGAAGGGACGTCATCAACAATCCGACCAAATTATACCCCCCACACCTTCCTTCAACTTCTAATATGGCTCATACGGTGGTGTAAAATGAATAAAAAACACAGGCGCGAGAAAAAAATCGCATTTATTTACGTGTGTCCGTAACGAGCCGCCACTGAGTTATTCAGCGATAGTGTTTTTCTCACGGACGCGCGGTGCATACGAAACGCGTACAGTGGCGGCAATTAATCATGCATCTGCAACTATGCACGCAGATAACTTTTTGATGAATTTATTATAAAATGCAATTTTGTTATTGTTGCAAGCCGGCGACGCCGCATAAACGTACTTAGTCTATTCCATGTGAAACTATTAAATTCAAATTAAAAATATTGATAAATTACATTTACATCCATCTTGTGTTCTTCCCCATATATATAATAATAGTCTTTGATTAAATTTGTTACAGTAAATTAAATCATATAAATTATTCAATTGCTTATTCTGTATTAGGTCTCTAGTAGGTATGCTTGTGCTTTCAAGCTGTGAATTATATAATATATCTAGCTAATCCTGTGTAAAAAAGTGTTAAAATACAAATATTGTAAATAATATTAATGAGACGTGTAACCTTGTGCATCGCGTCCGTTTAGTTGGTGTATGCGAAATTGGACGGCGTCAAAGAATTGCACAATAAAATATAGGTAGGTATGCAACCGAAAATATACATATATGATAATATAATATGCGTGGAAGTTTCGTGTTGTCGAGCCAGGACGATTGATTATATTGTGTGGTCTTGTTGGTTGTATTTCGTGAATGAGTGGCTGCGTGATATACAGTTCTTTTTGGTAGGCCAAGCCCCGAGATAAGATCTCGGCTAACGTGGGGCGATGTTCGTACAAATTGACGATTAAATAAATACCGGACGACCCGGAGGGGTGTTGGCAAGGGGTTAGGGAACTCTCCTTTTCATGCACGGGCGTAATGAGGGCCTAAGTGCTTTTCGCAAACGCCGATGGATGCGAGGAAATGTCGACGCGCCGCCAAACCCGAGTCGTGGTCACCACTGTCGGTGCCAAAAAAATTAATTTCGCCGTGTCGCAGATTGAAATAAAAGTTAATTTAGAATTTTATTTTAAATTTACGACTCGCATATTTTAAGCTTACGCCCGAAAAAAAAAGTTAGAAGAAATTAAAAATAACAATAAAGAAGTCCATCGACAAAGGCGCGCACGCCCGGGTCAAATTTGGCCCCTGTGGCACTTCTACACCGGATCCAGCGATCATAAACAGTGGTGAGATGACAAATGGAGTTGCGTGGAAGACATTTTTTCGAGCTACCGACGTTTATAAATACCGGGATCAACACTCCTGTTACAGCCGAGAAGAGACCCACCACCACCGATGCAAACATGACCTTTTTTTATTTTTTTTAAGTTGGGTCATTTTAAAGTAGACAAAACAAATAAAAAACAAAACCGGAATAATTTTATCATTGATATTGAATGCACTATGCAATTTTTTAACTTAAATTTATTACAACATATTTAAAACACAATTTAAAAACATACACTATTCTCTATTGGAAGATCGCCTACTAACATTTTCTTGGATTCTGATAAATCTACGACTCTTGGTACCATACTAATACGTTCCCAATACAAAAAAAAATATAATACTTTAATTTAACACTTATTTTTGATTGTCGCTAAATGCTAATAATTCAATTTAAAGCTCCGGAATCCCAATGAAAAAAAAAGTGATTTTTTTTCGAATCGTCACTTTATTCTGCCGCGCCATATACAACTCGTTGTAAATCCAATTTGAAACATTGAAAATATAATGGCACCGTCATTAGAGTGTCCGCGTGGGATTATTAAGGCCGTATCGCACGTAGATATCTAAACAATGGCACAGCCGAGCAAACGTCCTCCGGGTGATTTCGAAAAGGCCAGTCAGTCAGTAAGTAGATAGTATTGATTTCAAATCCAATCATCTCGTCGCAGAGGAGAATTCGCGCTCGGGGTGCACTTTGCACACGGCGAAACTAGTTAGTGAAACTTTGCCGGCATTTGATAGCGATCTCTATTTATCTGTTCTCGGTGAGCGAACGCTCAAGCAAGCAAGGTGTCGGAGTTGGCTTTCTCCCGTAATGACTCTAGAAGAACTTCCGCACCTCTTCAGGCGTGACAACTGAACCTGCTCGATGACAAACGATATCGATAGCATGCAATACGCATGACATATCCACCGTTCATATTTATCAATTCAATACTATCTGCCCTAGATCTACGCATAATTTTATCCGAACGATATATAAAGCACATTTGCAGGTGACGAAAACGCAAACCAAATATGGTCACACATCAAATATATCTCCTATACGATGAATTTAATCAAACAAATTAATTACATTTCATATATCTACTACTATTTCATGTATGTACTACTTTGACAGGGCCTGTCAGCAAAAAATATTACAGAATTGAGACAATAATACAATAAACGCGGTTTATCTTTGTAATATTATTAAAAATAATTCCAAATTAGAAACGTTTACGTATATCTTTTACCTCATTGCGTGGGAGAATAAGTGAAATTTAGAAGATATGCGATATCATATCTACCTGCTATTATGGATCCACGCTATCCTTTCATTGATGCCATTTTGAATCGAAGGCAAAGAGGTTCATTCACGGCTGGATAAGTGCAAGAAGTCACCCAGTACACGGCCTAACGAGATCCTGCGCAACAAGTCGGACGATTGAGATAGAAGCGGAGCCTCCCACGCGAGTCTAGAGTCGCAAACGAGGGGGGGGGGGGGGCACGCGAAAGAAAATGCGAAGTGCGTCTGCAGTTGGAGAAGTGCGGCACGTACGCGTGTTTAATTTTCAATTTAGATTGTAATTTGCGATTTATTCGTCGCGGCCGAACAAAACCAAATTGCACGCGGCGAGCAGTGAGCCCCGGTCGATATTTAATTTGCGGCCGCTTGCTCCACGGCGCGTCTTCGGGCGATGCGAAAAAAGATGGATGTGTCGTGGTGCAAATGAAAGTGCCAATCCGCGGCCACGGAGCGACCAGACCTGATAAATCCTATCGATGGCAGTACGTACGTGTGCTGTTGCCATTGCCGCCGCCACCGCTGCTGCTGCCCCCGAGGCAACAACGCGTTCCAGTGACAATTCCCAGTATTACTCCCGATACGCAGATCGTCTAAGTACAAATAATTCAAAACAGACCCTTATATTCCACTTCAATATTATGGTAACCATATATATAAACCATCGTATCATTGACAAGTATATTTTTTTCGATATACATATGTATATACATATTGTATCTACTTACAATAGGTATATGTGGTTAAAATTACGAAATGAATATGAAATCAAAAGCTATGGATTATAATATAGTTACTTATAATAATACAATAGTAGTTGGTACATGTGGTGGTATGATAGTGTTAATTGGATTTGGATTTCGCACTTGCTCATAAGTACATTCATACCTACTAAGTAACCATATATCTATGTAGCGTGCTATGGAGACTTTAACTAGCGGGTAAGCGCGAAACCAAATCTCAAATACCTATGTACATACATACATATGTATGATGGATATTGCACAACAAAGATTTTAATATATTTTAATGGCCATGGTAGATACCAATCCTCACACATTATTGCAATATTTTAATAAACTGGCGATTTTAAAAATAACTTATATAATAAGTTTTAAGAACCTACATATATATTTACTTACCGAAGTGTTGGCAATTATTTACAGAATAATAAAACCTGCGTCTTTCAATGAGCAAAAGGTTTCGTCTTCGCGTAAACCGAACTTTTACAACACGCAAAAAAATTTTGATTGGTTTTCGTTCGTTTGCTCTCATTAGGGCGATGCAATCAAGCGCTTTGTAAATTCGCAAAACATATACAACGTGATTATTTGCAACTCGTTTCAGCTTAATAACGTTGAAGCGTCGATCTATATGTTCGCTCAATAATTAACATTGCGAGATTCGAGGTCAGGGAGATTCAAGCGTCCATATTCGATGTGTAAATATATCTATACACAGACGAGCCGCTCCCATCGAATGGAATGGGGTGAAATTGAGAACCGGAAACATCGTCGAGCTTTCGGGCAAAGTTCACGATTCGATGGCGACCGGAAGTGTTGACAGGCCGTCGAAGATGGGTCACCGGCGATAATCTTGGCGTTCATTAAAAACGGCAAAAAGTCTATTCATCTCCAGCGTTGAGTATGTTGCCCGAGGCGAATCTACTCGGCCGGCGGTGTTGACCCGAAACGCCGTGATCCGTCAATCACGGACGTAACGGAAGTCTGCAGGCGGCCGGGGTGAGCTCTGGCCCGATTGATTGCCTTTATTCGGCCCGTGAACCAGTGATACCACCGAATGTACACAAAATGGCTACCGAACGTGCGTGCTCAGTTTTATTTCTACGCTTGACTCTCTTTTGTTCCCAACAAACTGCCTACCGGTCAGCCAAAGATCATGTAACACAAACAGTTTTTTTTTTCAGAATGATATCATTGCTCGTTTCATTTTCAACCAGATACATATTTGTAACACAGGTTTTTTATACTAAATATTTGTTAAGATTTTTTGATCCCAAGAACTATTACATAACAGCATTAAAGTCATTCTTAATGTATCTATAGTAAACTAAGCTGTTGACAGAAATAACATTGTATTATTTAAAATGTACTCGAATAACTAATAAATACACAACGTCTAACGAACATTTAACTTAATTTGTATCATCGCATTGTATTGAAAATTTGTCTCACCTTGAGAATACAGCGTCCTCTGGTTTCGTTCTCCGGAACAGACACGTTGTAGAAGGACTGGTCGAAGATGGGCTCGTTGTCGTTCACGTCGTGAATGGTCACCAGCACTGTTGCCGAGGACGACAGTGGCGGATGTCCTCCATCCCTTGCCACCACCGTCAACCGCGGCGAAGCCTCCGTCTCACAATCGACCCGAGCTCGAGTGCTCACCAAACCAGAGCGCTGGTCAATGGTAAACCAGAGGGCGGCCGGACCGGAACCCTCCAGCGAATACGTCAACACTGAATTTGCACCCTCGTCCCGGTCTACGGCCGTCACCCGCACCACCGCCGTACCCGGCTCGGCCACTTCCGGCACACTGGCATGGTACACACCCCGGGTAAACTCAGGCGCGTTGTCGTTCACATCGGTCACCTGCAGTTTGATGGTTCGCGACGCGTGCAATGGCGGCGAACCCGTGTCCGTCGCCACAACATTCAAAGTATACGTCGGCTGCACTTCCCTATCCAGCGGCAACGACACTATCACCAAATAAATTATATTATCCCTAGTCGTCAATCCGAATCTTCCATCCCCACCAGACAGGGTCACGTTCACGTTCGAATACTCGGCCTTCGAATCGGGATCGTTCACAGATATCCTCGCCACGAACTCGCCGGGCTGCGCCGACTCTGATATCTTCGGCGTGGCGTCGTCACTCAAAAATATAACATTGATCGTAGGTTGATTGTCGTTGACATCCGTAACGCGAATCGAAACGAAAGCACTCGTCTCGAGCGGTTGCAGACCGTGATCTCTAGCGACTACGACCAGTTCATGCAACTCTTTAGTCTCAAAATCCAACGTCTTATTCACCGAAATCAGTCCCGTTTCAGGATCTATTCTAAACATTTCGGCGCGGTCACTCTGCCTCCTGTTTATCGTATATTCGACTTGGCCGTTGTCTCCGCTGTCGTTGTCAGTAGCGAAGACCTGCAAGACGCTAGTGCTGACAGTTGCATTCTCAGGAATGGTAGCCGAATAACTGCTCTGGTTGAATATCGGAGGATTGTCGTTCACGTCTTGGATTGTAATGTTGACGGTCATGCGTCCTCTCAGAGGCGGACTGCCGCCGTCCAAAGCTTCGATCACCAAGCTGTAAGCACTAGTCGTTTCCCTATCCAACAATCCGTTGATCTGTAAGTCGAGGTAGAGCACGCCATCGCGTTCCCGATGCGAAGACAGTCTGAAAGCGTTGTTGGTGTTCCCCGAGACGATGTTGTAGCGTTGGGTGTTGTACGACCCCAAATCCAAGTCCCTAGCTGGATTCAGGGTCCGTTTCACGTCGACCGGCGTGTTCTCTGGGAACTCAATGTGCATGATCGGAGAGGGGAAGGTGGGTGCGTTGTCGTTCTCGTCGATGACTCGCACGACCACTCGAATGTTGTCTCCGCTGAGGGGGATGGCCACTAGGGAGTATGAGGAGCGGGTCTCCCTGTCGAGAGGGACTCTGGTCCGTATCTCTCCGGTGGTTTGGTCGATGGCGAGGTCCGCGTCCACGGCGCTGCCCGGCACAGGGACGATGAGATAGGGTGGTCCACTGTGCGCGGCGTGCTCGCCATCTCCGATGTAGCCCACGCGCGTGCCCTGCGGGGCGCCCTCGGACACCTCGAGCTCGCGCACGTACTCGCCGCGCGCCGCCGCCAACCAAGCGGCCACCAACACCGCCCACCACCGACGCACACCCATCCTCTGCCTATCACCTATGCTTCGCCGACCTGACCATTCTCAAGTCGTCGTCTCTCTCTGAAACACAACAAAACATCCCCCCATTAGTTGCGCTGATTTTGATCCAATCGCTCATTATTGCAATCGCAAAGTCACTCAACCAGATCCAAACCAGAAACACTATTATGTACACATATGTATACACAATAATAACTTGGATCTGGCAAGTTGTATGAAAAACCGCTACGGTATCAAAGTCGGTGCGTGCGTGTGTCATACGGCAATGTTTAATCCTTTGAAGGTCTGACCGCACTATACGACAACCGAACGATCCTTCACTTCACAACAGTACGCGACCAAATATTGTTTGTATGAAATTGTATGAGACATAACGCACTGCACGACAGTCGCATGACGTAGAACGACACCTTGCGTCAAAGTTGACTATTCGACTAACTTTGACGCAATGTGTCGTTTGCGACGTGAGTGCGGGTTGTCTTTGAGTGGGGGGTTGCCTTGCGACAATTATTCTCCTTCTTCATATCGTGACTATGAAATAGTATGTAGCCATAATATTTTGGTTTTTCTCGATTGTTCTTCTTCCTCGCAAGAATGTAAGAATGTAAGAAGTATGTTAGATGAATTGAAATGGTTGGACATTAGAAATAGTCTTAAAGTAAGCACTTTAAAGTTTATATATAAGCTAGATAAGAATCTATTACCCAAATATTTTAATAATCATATAGTTAGGAATAGAGATATACATAATTATAAAACGAGAAATAGGAATAAATTAATTATAGGGAGAGTTAAGAAAGCTAAAACTGCAGGAGGTGTTTTTAACAGAGGTGTTCAAATGTATAATGCCCTTCCTGAAGGCATTAGAAGTTCTAATAGCATTGCTGCTTTCTTGAAGGGTGTTAATGGATACCTTTGTGGAAGATGTTTTATAATTTTTTGTTGTTATTTTGTATTATATGTATTAGCAGTTTTGCTATTTGAATAAATAAATAAAGATACTATAATAGCGCCCGTATCGTCGATCTTGCTCCGAGGTGCCGAACGAATGATTGACACAATTTACTGCGTAGTGTCGCATCGCTGTCGTTCAAGTGCGGTTTACCTAATATTGTCGCACACTGTTGTGAAGTATCGGATCGTTGGGTTGTCGTATAGTGCGGTCAGACCTTGAGTGCTGACGTCTTTTCTGTTGAAAGCCCGCCACGCTGAAAATTTCGCTAACATTTCCAGCTAGAATTATTTTGAAATTCAATAGAAACCAGGTATAAAAATTGTAGCTAATCCAAACAAGCCCTAGATATGTAACTACCGCTGAGGATTTCGAGTTTTGTAAAAGTGTGTTTTAGACTCTCTAAAATATCTAATTCGTTTCGTTCTCCAGCTAATTAATTAGGGATCCCAAGTCCGAATATTCGAATACATTTTATACGAACTTATCTTTTTATTTTCAATCTACAGCACATTTAGTTCTATTTGATGTTCCGGATAATGGTTCTCTTAAAACTTTAATAATATCTTCAACTTCTTAAAACTACAAATAAATAATTTAAAGCTACTATTCGATATTCGATATTCGAAATATTCAAATATATTCGATGTTTGGGATCCCTAGTGGTAATACGTCATGCCCGTTGTTGCTGGAACAGCTGGGACTTTATGTCCCTAATAACTATGTGCGTGGTAGACATCACCATTTGATGGTTGTACCGCCTGTGCTCGCACAGTTCTTTTTCGAATGGCTCCTATTCCAAGAGCTATTTGACTTCTCAATGAAATCGTTGCTGCCGTGCCTGAATGCGATATTTTCCACCTAAGTGAGCGCAGATTATCGGATATTATTTTAACATATTTATCTGGTAACCTACGCTCATCGTTATTCTCTTAATTTGAATGTGATGTATGTGTGAAATCTAATCTACTCTCTTCCATTCGGGCCTCGCAGGGATGTTTTGTATTTGTAGCTTGTTCTTATTTATCGGAACAGGCTACAGGTGCAAAACATTCCCTTATTTGTACTTTTTTTATTTTAAATTTTAATTACTATAAAGTTTATGATTATGTTAAATGCTGTATTATTTTTTACTTTTCTTTTTTTTTGTAATTTTTTGTATCTTAATTGCTTTTGCTTCTTGTTGTATCTATTAATTTTTTATTTTATTTTTTGTTTCCCTGTCTTATTTTATTTTATTATGTAGGCCATTGTGGCGCATTAGGCTCTACACAATGCCACAATGGTCAAAAGCGTTAAATAAATAGATAAATCTTACAACATTATAAAATAAAAAAAGAAGCCTATGAATGAATGTATTTTCCAAAACTAGTTCCATCTTCTTCATTGTTGTTAAAATTTAATGCTCACAATCCATAATCTAAAAGATAAATGCCAATCCATAATCTAAAAGACTCCGGAGTTAGGGATTTCCATCGAAAAATTCTGCTATGGTTATAATTTATAACCATAGCAGAATTTTTCGATTTCTGAATTTATAACTTATAAATTCAGAAATCCCGGTGTAAACCACCAGTCTTTATAAACATTGACACAGATTAGTCAGGCCGCACACCAAAGACGCATGCAGCATGCACGCTGCAAATACTTCAGGATGCATTTATTAAACCCATATATTTGAATGGTAGCACGCACACTGGGCAAAACATTTGCTGCGCGACGTAGTATGAAAAATAAATGTTTCCTGAAACATTTGCAGAGTGCATGCTGCATGCATCTTTGGTATGCGACCGGGCTAATCCGAATAATGTGGCTCCATTGGACCCACTCGCCTCTTAAAATTTCAATAACTGAACAATAGCAAAAAAAATTGGTTTAATATCCTTATTCTACTTCCTCTATTGACCAATTACCTTATTTATTTAGCATAATAAAACATTTTAAGACTTACACGTTCGTCAGAAAAAAATAAATCAAATTTTTGCAACGCAACCGCATACAATGGTCCATTGTACCCACTATAAGCAATTACTATGGGATGATGCTTGTTCAAAGTTCTACTGCATTTTATTACATTAATTGACAAATAGTAAGTATAATTGAAGAAAAAAATAAATAAAAAGATAGCATTATATTGGACCATCACTGATTCCATTCATCTACACAATTATGAGTCGGAATGAATTTTGGAAATCAATTTCGACAATATGTTATAAAAATTCAATAAGTATGGAATACAATTAAGTTATTTTAAGTATGCAATTTTACCACCAAAAGACCACATGCGGCCCACGAACCAAAGGTTAATATCACAACCGTAACGTGAGCAGTTATTTTAATTGACATATATAATTTATTTTTATTTTTAATCAAAATAATACCCGTATAATATAGAACTACATACATAAGTCAACTATCTTACTTAACTTTTCCAAAATGGAATTTATTATTTTGAATTATAATATATTTTATTAAATCAATATAAATCGTATTATGACTTTTATAATCAATTATCCTTCATATAAAACCATAATAAACAATAAAACACTTAAAAAAGCAGGCCGATGTATGCAAGAGTCCAACAGACCCACCATATCCGTTTGTGTTTTGAGATCGTATTATAATAAAACGATGAATTTCAGACATCTAATTAATTGTATAAAAATGTTTTGAATCCTCGAAATACCCAAGCCTCATGTCGTATGTCGCTACGATAAATGGTCGCAATTTTTGCTGCGACAACTTGCTCAACAGATCGCTGCATCTACGGGCCTATAGTTACTTTAAAGAAAATACAACTTAATGTAATCTGATGCAAACGATTACAGTGGACTATCTGTCTCTATGACAACGTATAAAATAAATTAACATTTATGTCTTAAAAGAGTGCCGCCGTAAGAGTGTGAACCAATGAGATGCGTATCTAAATTCCAAGTTTGACATTTTATGGGGACATATGCAGTACCTACATACATATATTGAATTATCCGTTTTTAAAAATAGAATATAGCAAATAATAGATAGACTTAGATATATGTAATTAACAATTGTTGAATAACGCCAAAATATAATCATTGATTTGCAAAACGCGATCCATTTACATAAAAATCGTGTACATATTAGATGGTTATTGATAGGTTTAGATTTTATCCTCAATATGATTTAACTTTGTCATACAACACCGTAACTAGGAATTAAATACCTCTGATAAAATTACTATAAAACTTTTAAAACGTTACTTCAAAATCTTTTTTAGCTGATAATATGGAAGAGGTATGATAAGGTATAAAGTTGGATAGTTAGTGAATTTATTGCCATCCTAAAACTATTAAACTCGCATTAACGCAACCGATAGTCACTTATAAATAGACAGATGAACCATTACATACATTAATGGATTGATATCAGGTAAATATTTTTTAAAAAAATTACAAAATCAGAAAACATTAGTTTTAATAAAATTTAACATACAACCTCTAAATTTACTTATCAATTTTGAATTGATAAAATTTTATTAGTTCCAGTACTTTTTAGGTTTTAATTTTGTCACACAAGAAGTTATGATCTCATTATGTCAAAATGAACACGGGACACCTCAAGTCTTATCGTCAAACGATAAGAACACTATAAGCAGATTATCTAAAAATCTCCAACGTTCTGTTTATATTTATTTACACCGCGATACGTAGGCACCCATACAACGAGATCTCGTTAAATTGAATTTCGATTTCTCACACGATCCCTATAAAGCTATCGACATAATGCATCTCATCTAGCGGCCGATCGACGAGGGATGGGGGGAGAGGCAGGGGTAAGGATAAAGAGTTTCATCTACCCACGGGATCAAGTGCCGTGGAAAATACAATGAATAAACACGTTGACAACGAAAATAAACCCGAGCAAGTATAAAAAAAGTGAATAAAGCCCCGAGAACGACCGTCGAGGCAAGATCGATCACTATAGTCGGTATCTTGGCAGCGATCTAACACCTTCTGCGGACTGCGGTCAAATGTTAGCCCTCCGTTAATGCGACCCGAACCTCTCCCCGACAGTTTAAATTGTCAATGCGCTCGTTTGCGCCGAAAAGTGCATTTGATAAATGGACCCGGGACGGATGAATCATCGCACACGCTGAAGATGACATTTTTGGCGCAGGCCATCGACTGATCGGTCGGCCAACATTGTATTCGAGATATTAATTAGGCGACGCCTCGAGCCACCGAATGACTGACAGCGACTGCCCAGATCTGCGTAATGCTTCGAAAAGTGCGCATTTGGGTCGCCGGAGATATTCAAGAGATATCATTGAACACGTGCCCCGAGATTATCTCCGCGAAAGATAATGGTAGACGAGAGTCGGAGCGCACAATTAGAGCCGAATGGAAAGGAGCGAAGGAGTCCGCAGATACGCTGCGAAGATAGATAGAAACCAGATAGCGAGCAACAACTGCCAATTGCTGACAAAGCCCTGGTGGTATGTTTTACTTCTTGTTTATTTTTTTTCAATGTTACTTCTTCACTTCAGACAGAAGAATGACACAAAAGGCCGCAAATAACACTTGTACACACGCTTTTATCCGCTTATTAGCAAAGGTACGATCAGACATTGGAAAAGTTACGGCGGTGTCAACCCAACCACATATACGTATAGTAATTGCGAGTGAAGTGCTTATTATGAAAAAATACATATTTACAATTTTTTTCAATATCCATCCATTTAGTTTCGCGGAAAAAATTATAAGGATCTAATTTTTTTATTGTTTGTTAATTTATAATCTTTTTTGTATCCATAATTTATTTAAATACATACCTACATACTAAGCATTCATATATGTTTATTGAAACTCTTTATTATATTTAATTTATTAAACAATTTTGCAATTCAACTCATTTAATAATTAAAATAAAAAAAAATTGTCTAGTAATTTATTTACTTTTAATATATTATTGAATAATTTAATATGCCACTAACCCATACGATGATATTTCATCGGGCTTATCACTAGTAATAGCATAATAGCACATTGCAGTTATAAACTATACTTACATTCATATATGTATGTTCATTTGTATATTATGTATCTATTGTACAAACACCGTTTAATTCAAAAATTGTAGTCGACTAAATATAAAAATTATATTTGCAGTGGATATTATGACGTACTATATAAAACTAATAGTAATGAAAACTATTTATATCAATTAATTATATGTTTGTATGTATAAACTGTGTATTTATATGTAGACTAAAAGTCACTATCCATGCTAAATTTTCGTATTTCGTACGAAATATAGATATATATTTTTTCCAAATATTTTAGAAGAATTCTTAGAAAATAAAGTGAGGCGAATAGATAAATGGCGCAGAACATTAAACGAACGCAACAAAATAACTAAATATCCTTCGGAGATAATTTGAAAAGGAAAATATCTTCCCTTAATAAAAGTATACAACCGGAGAGTATTAAAACTTGCATTTCGGAGCACTTTATTTAGTCAGAGACTCTTATTTGAGCTCAGCCGCTTTTTATAATGCCTTTTAAAATTATAAAATGTAAACGCTATGAAACACATCAACAAAAAAAGCAACTCAAACGCGATGCCGTCGCATCGGAGGGATTATCCAACACTTTTATTGTGTTCAGGTAAGGGAGTTGTTATTGTATTCACTAATTATCGCCGACATTTCCGAAAATTTTTTACACCTTAAACGAAATACAAAAGACCCACACGCATACATGCAATCGTATATTTGTTTAAATGCCCTGCATTTTCACCGTTATTTTGGATCATCTCGAAATATTATTATCGACAATAATACTCACATACCACTGAATGTACGCACTCGTTTAGTAACAAACACTTATGAAGGCATTTCCGTAACGTTAGTCGGTTCTAATGATGGGACATAAATCTTTCGTTGTTGTTACAACACTGAAAATTTAATGCTCGCATGTACGAATAGTATATTTTCCTATGATTTTTCGTATCGTAATAGTGCAGCGATGAATTATTACACTTTACTATATACGTACGCACACGCTTATATTTTTACATAATTAACATTTCTTTACCGGAGAGTTTGTGTACGGGTCTGATTTAAAAAGCCACCCTACAGCTACGGACTACTAGTTTTTACATCCTATAATTACAAAAAAGAAAAACGCTGATGATCCGAAAACACAGATGGTATTATAGATATTAATATTCGATTATTCCGATGAAATATTAACCCTTTTATTGAGGCAAGAACATTTTAACGACCGTTTTTATGCGGCATTCTTCAACAACGAACGACGAATACAATCGAACGCTCATTAATCGAATTTTTATACTATAAAATAAATTTCCGAACGAGTGAAAATCTCGGCACTACTACACATATCTACATTTAATTGTGGACAATATTAACGATCGAACGACACAATTTCAAAATCCTTAAACAGCGTTGCCGGTATCAATATGCGCGACTGCACTTTAAAATGTCGAGTAACGAGCTTGTACACACAAGTACAGATGTTTTCATTAATTAAAAACGACAACGGCAAAGCAATCGCTTCTGTTTTATTTTCCGACTCTTTTAATTCGAACGAACCGAGATTAGTTTTCAACGGGGTCGATGCAAGCTGCGTTCATTAAATACGATAAAAATAATTTTCTTCGGGTCCCGTACAAGAGCAAAATGTACACGGCCGACCTGTCGCTTTGAAGGATTTCAAATTACCTGGGACAGGTAATCTCCCAAGTGGTTATTAGATGTATTTATGGAGCAGCGAGGATACACCTACTATGGCATAGCATAGCCGGGCCAAATGAGGGGACCGGGAGGCGGAAGACTGAGACGCGGGAGGGGGACTTTTTCATTATGAGCGAGGGATCGTACGTATAAAAAGGGATCCGTGTTCGATATTCCGAACCGAACGGACCCCGAAAATAATGACCTAAGACAAACCCCGTTTTCGTCCCGCTGAAAAAAAAAAAAATAAGCCCGTGGTCCGATTATTTGTTACCTGGCTTTTCACCCTGTCTATTGTGTTCAGTGGCGTGCGTATATAATAAGGATAAAAGACGGCGATAAGCGAACGTGTTTTCGAAATAATGAATAATTCTCTACACTTGTCAAACGATGCATAGCCGTCGAGTTATCTCGTTAAAAGTCATTAGCGCACGTGAATTTCGTTATATTTTAAATTTTTTAAACACTCACTGATCAACGCGAGATTCCAACAAGCTTAAAAATTTAGGCGCCATTTTTGACAGCGAAATTTAATTCATAATGTCTCACATTGATTTACATACATAAGCGCAACGAAATTGAACTTTCAATACTTTCATACTACAATCCTAAACCCATTTCAACGAAATGATAAAAAAACTATACTACGTATATAAACAAAATATAATAGTTTATTGATATTTTTACTTTAATTTTATGTAGCGATAAACACGTTCGGTTAGGATTTTACAAACTTGTACAAAATTTAAATCCACAGTATTTACCGCGTATTGGTACACTAAAAAGCGATTCTTTATTCAAAATTACTTCAATAAATTTAATCACTTAATGATTTCACATAAAAATTCATTAAATAATCGTCGTGCGATTGCCGCCGAATTTTCTACAACGACTTCATACCGAAAAAATTGTTTCCTCGTATACATACAAATGTACATGCAAAGCACGATATTTTCCGCAAAATTGGAATTCTTTCAATTCGATCGGACCGGGGATAACGTTTCGTTTGCGCGCGCGAGTAAATTAAATATTTTAAATTTCAAAATTCGAAGTCGACCGACGGATCGGTCGATTATGATTTCACGAAACAAAAATAATATGTAAATACAATCCATAACTTGAACATCAACGTTACAAGAATGCGAGTTTTTACTGCGGATTACTGTAACCAATATCAAATAAAATAGATTAAACAACAAATAGTTGCACAAATATGCGATATTTCGAAACGAACACATTCACTTCAAATTTACGTTTACCTCTAACAAATGAATTCGATCGAATGATACGTACGATTTGACATAAATAAACTCGCTTCATTATTATTCTATTTAATATGTATAATAATGCATATTGTAAACGATTCAGATATATATAGAATCCGCAGAATGTTCTATGTTTTAAATTAAATCGAAAAAAAAAAACAAAAACGTATTCGCTAATTAAATAAACTTTGTATGCAACTAAAAATTTTCCTAGGCATATTTTGAATTTTATTACCGGTATAAATACACATTTTATCGACTGTTTAACAAGTCCACAAAATGTATTGTATGTAGACACAGCTATGCAATATTCGCGTATTTTCATCGGAATTTTGATCAAAATTGTACAAGCACGAAACTTTCATTGTCACGCGCTTCTACACACTCGTTGATTACAGAATCAGACGACACATCGATTTCAAGGCTCATTCTATTTATTTATATCTGTCATTTTAGCTATATAGCTAATTTAATACATTTTCTATTTTTACTCAAATACATTCTTAATTACTTAAATCTAAAATTGTATATATGTATGTATATATATATACTAAATTTATATGCACTGTCTCTCACAGAGGTGTCTGTCTCCTTGCACCTCGCAAGAATGCGTCAACTGTCTTAGAAGACCTGACACACTCAGGGAGGGCACTGTACATGAGCCCACCCCTGTGAAAGACATCGCCAGCTGTCTTCTTTTGATTCTGAGCAAGTCGAACCCACTGCAGCAGCTTTGGACCGAATCTACCACCGTGTCATCCGACCACACTCATCCGGAGGGCCTCGCACACAAGTCATATACCGATCTGCTTTTTTTTTTTGTTTTACCGCGGGTCAATCATCACCGACTATGACGACGATCAATCTGGCGGATTATGTTGTAAAACGCCGACGGCACGCCGGCCACAAAACGTAAAACGATTGCAAATTGTAATGTCGAGGAGGAGAGGAGAACGAGAGAGCGCCGGTCGGGTTCAACGCGCTCACCTCTCCGTATAAACAACACACACCGGCCGCGGAGCGACGGCAACAGAATCTACTACTCCTCAGACACCGTAGACACACGCATAGGAGGACACACGCATTCCGGAGAGCACTGATACGTATGTATACTACATGCATATATAGTAGTATACATATGGCGAATATGTAAACGATAATAACCTCGAACGAAACACCATCGACGAACTATCGAAAGATCACTCAGTTTTAAAGTGTCACACGCGGGGCGATGCGATGTCTTCACAACACTAGCGCATGCCGCGGGTTCCCTCCGGTCCTCCGACACTGACACTGGAGGCTCTGGAGGACTATTCGCGCCCGTCGAGCGACTCTCGAACTTCGGTCCGCGGATTTTCGCGAGGGTAGGGGTTTGCGCAGCTCGGGCCGCCGTCGCCCTGCGGTCGTCCGGAAGTCGTAGTGTTAAAAAGTATCGCGAACGGCAAGTGACGCGCTCCTCCGGCAAGCACGCCAACGAGACTGCGGCGGCCGGCTCGAAGCTGCCGCAGGAACAGGTTCCGAAGGAGCCCCCTCCCCTCTCCTCGTGCTCCCCCCTTCCCCCTCGGTTTTACCTTTCCTCTCGCCCCCCTCTCGGCCGTCGGTCCCCCTCCCCCGCCCGTCGCCCCACCCCCCCCCCCTCTCGGGTAGGCCGCGCGGGAACTTCGAATTCCCCGGTTGCACTTGCCGCCCGCTCAGGTATGTGGCGGCCGAGGATTTTTTCGCGGAACGCAACTTCGGAATATTCGGGAGGGTTTATTCGCTAGAGGAGGGATATGCGAGAGGCGCGGGGATACGTTTAATTGGACTAATTAGGCGAGGTTTTGGCGGGTGTCCGTCGTCTGGCCTTTTGGCACGTTTCCGTCTCGGACGGCCGGAAAAATTACACACGAATTTTCCCGATCTATGTAAGTATGAAAAATACGCACGAAAACGACAACTGAACAAATGATAATTGTTTCGTTGCTGTATAGCAAGAGTTATCAACCGGTCGATCGCTGAACAACAATTAGTCGATTTTAATAATCACGACGAAGTTGAGACACATCACAAAGATTTGACGATTCACATCGAAGTAAGGTGGATATGTTTTTGTTAGGTTTCGACAGTTATTACTAGAGCTAGGACCGGAAGCGTGCTTTTTCCAGGAAACATGGCAAACTACAAAGCTAGAGAGCATAAAAAAAAAGGTTCATCATAAAGCAAAGTTGGTCCGCGCTTTAGTTATTACCTAAAATAAGAACATTTTTAATTAGGGGAATGGATAATAGTGCGAACTATGTATATAAATATGTATGTATACATATATACAAACGTTTCCGTGTCTGACGGTCGGAAAAATTACGCACGAATTTTCCCGATCTATGTAAGTATGAAAAATACGCACGAAAACGACAACTGAACAAATGATAATTGTTTCGTTGCTGTATAGCAAGAGTTATCAACCGGTCGATCGCTGAACAACAATTAGTCGATTTTAATAATCACGACGAAGTTGAGACACTTCACAAAGTTTTGCCGATTCACATCGAAGTAAGGTGGATATGTTTTTGTTAGGTTTCGACAGTTATTACTAGAGCTAGGACCGGAAGCGTGCTTTTTCCAGGAAACAGGGCAAACTACAAAGCTAGAGAGCATAAAAAAAAAGGTTCATCATAAAGCAAAGTTGGTCCGCGCTTTAGTTATTACCTAAAATAAGAACATTTTTAATTAGGGGAATGGATAATAGTGCGAACTATGTATATAAATATGTATGTATACATATATACAAACGTTTCCGTGTCTGACGGTCGGAAAAATTACGCACGAATTTTCCCGATCTATGTAAGTATGAAAAATACGCACGAAAACGACAACTGAACAAATGATAATTGTTTCGTTGCTGTATAGCAAGAGTTATCAACCGGTCGATCGCTGAACAACAATTAGTCGATTTTAATAATCACGACGAAGTTGAGACACATCACAAAGATTTGACGATTCACATCGAAGTAAGGTGGATATGTTTTTGTTAGGTTTCGACAGTTATTACTAGTCACCGGACCCAGAAGGTGCCACGTATTGTTCAAAGGTTGTAAATGCATTGTTAAAGGATGGATAGCACTGTGACTATCCGGTGTCTAGTTATTACTAGAGGTAGGATGTATGTTCCATTGTTGTAAATCCTTTGTAAAAAGGGTTCGGCAAACCTTTAACAATGCATTTACAACCTTTGAACAATACGCGGCACCTTCTGGGTCCGGTGACTAGTTATTACTGGAGCTAGGACCGGAAGCGTGATTTTTCCAGGAAACAGGGCAAACTACAAAGCTAGAGAGCATAAAAAAGGTTCATCATAAAAATGAACAAAGCTCGACGAACAATGAACAAAGAACGGCGCAAAGTTGGTCCGCTCTTTAGTTATTACCTAAAATAAGAACATTTTTAAACAGAGGAATGGATAACAGTGCGAACTATGTGTATAAATATGTATGTATACATATATACAAACGTTTCCGTGTCTGTCGGTCGGAAAAATTACGCACGAATTTTCCCGATCTATGTAAGCATGAAAAATACGCATGAAAACAACAACTGAACAAATGATAATTGTTTAATTACTGTATAGCAAGGGTCGATTCCTAAGCAACATTTGGTCGATCTTAATAATTACGATTGTGAATTTTGAAAATGATTTCCATATTTTGAAATCAAATATAAAAATAAAAGGTTCTATTGCACGTAAAGCGTTTCGGAAAAGAACATTTTTAATTATTTTGGATGAAGTTGAGACACATCACAAAGATTTGCTGATTCACATCGAAGTAAGGTGGATATGTTTTTGTTAGGTTTCGACAGTTATTACCTGAAATAAGAACATTTTTAATTGATAGAAATCGTGCGACCTATGTATGTACATATCTTCAAAATAAGGAATGCCTTTTAAAATGAGAAATATTGGATCAATTAAACAAAAAGATCTTATCGACGTATTTTTAGTATGCAAAAAATCTATCAGAACTATTAGAAAATACCTATATGTTGGTTATTTTTAAAATAATTGAATAAGAAAATATAATATGATATAATAGATACGATTTCCAATACGGGGCCCCTTTAGTAGTCCAGGCCCTGGAACTTTACCCCGGCTCCCCCCCCCCTTCTCATTGGCCCTGCCTCTATAATATGAGCTCTTAAATATGAATGAAAATTGAAATAAATTTATAAAGTCTAGCAAAAACCATTGCAATGATTTTTCCAACGGATGAGGGAAATTTGGAATTACAGGTGATTGAATTGCAAAATGCCGTTACGTTGACAACATTGATATCATATTATATTGAATGACATGTATTGAATTCTGAAAAATACTGATATTTAAAGGACGTTTATGACAAAAAAAAACAAATATATTAAAATTGTTTTGTTTCTGCAGTTATTCAAAGATATTTTGCCTTTTAAAATGAATATTTTTAACTTTCAAGTACCAAAAAAGTCGATCGCCATGAAAATTCAGATGAAAATAAGCTCCCAACCTCAAAAAGGTTGGTTATCCTTGATGTATAGCATTACAATAGACAATAGAATAGTAAAAGTAGTTAGATAGTATTTACATCAAGCTCAAATCATTGACATGTTTAGTAATAAAGAAGATGAAATAAAGAGACGTATGAAATTAGGATGGAGTACATTTGGGCGAATGAATGCCGTTTTCAAATCTAAAATACCACTGTGTAAGTACTTTTTTTACGTGGTGAATTACGCCTGAAATATATTGTTTACATAATGAATCACGGCATTTTACGCAAGACGTCTATAGCTGTCACCCACGGATAAAGGGATAAGATCCAGCGAACTAATTGAAGTATAGAACGTTGTATGCTTAGCATAACGAGGAGAGATAGAAAACGAAATACATGATAAATGTGATTGATATAATTGTGAGAATAAAGAGATTGAAATGGAAATTAGTTGGTCACGTAACTAGAAGAACGGACGATAGATGGACGAAAGAATTGTTCAAATGGTACCCGAGAGAATGTAAAAAGGTGCAAGAAAGGCAACATCAGAAAAATGTATGAGATGAGATGGATGAGAGTTTCCCAAAACAGAGACGAATGAAAGGGTGTTTAAGAGGTCTTCATCCAGCAATGGATAGCGAATGATTGCGAATGATGATGATGATGATGATGATGAAAACTATCACAACATCTAATTAATTTAGACGAGTGCACAATTTCTTGGGTGAATTAATTAAAGGCTTTCACTAACACCAGAAATTTCAACGATTGATTTAATTGAAAGGCTCAAATAGGTACTTGTTAAATATTTTCTATTCTTGTTTATTATTGGATGCATAGTAGAGCTTATATTTGGGCAAAGTTTCACCCAATGGATCCAGACCAAATAAGTCATTTTTATTACCTCAATTTGACAGATTTTTTTGTACAATATCAGAATAACATTGAATTTTATGACAAAAAATAGTCTGTGTGACTAAATTTCATCAGAAAAAACTATAGATATATGTATATGTGTGAGTATATTCAAAAGCTTAAATCGAATATAATTAATGAAAAAATTGCATTGTAATTTTGTAATACGATGATTGTAGAAAACAATTGCGTTTCTATTTATTAAATTTAAATAAAAGTTTTCATTTGTTTATATTGACATATGTATAATAAAGTAAAAAATTTCACCTTTACATAGTTATTTATACGCAAATGATAAGTAGTAAATGTACGCCTTTCATAGATGATTGACAGAAAATTGCAAATGAAAATATGTGCAATTCAAAATGAATTGGCTAGTCTAAAAAGATTTTACTTCGACAGTCACAATAATTTATCGAATTTGATTATGATTTCTTTGAGTTGATATTTTTTCAATATATGTGGAAATATTACTATTAGATGTTTATAAATATAAAATGGATTAAAAAGTTTAGCAATATAAGTAATAAATACCAGGATAATTTGGAAAATAAAATGAGGAAAATCGCCGATGGCAATAAAACTGCTGGTTAAGAAACATTGAAATAAACAAAAGAAATATTATTTTATTGCGTTTATTATTTTAAATAAAACACTTAAGTCTCATTAGGCATGATATGTAAAAAAATAAAATTGCAATACAAAAAGACACACAGGCAATGAATGCACTTTTTATTTATTATGGCAATTATATATAATATTATATCTATACATATTATACCTATACACTGGGAAACTGTATAAATTATGAGCATTCGTATAAAATTATATGTCCACAAATTTGATTGGTTTTATTAAAATTTTCAGTTTTATTACTGAAATGTAAAGCCAATTTGCGTATTGCAATTATTATGATGAATCAACCCCTTTTTAATCGGAAATACGGAACATTTAGAAACAATTTTAAATTGGAAATAAAGAATATTAATCTTAAATAATATAAATAAGTTAATAAAATTAAGTTCAGCTTTCTATTATATCAAATGCATGTCGATCTCATTGAAAAAGTTCAAAGGCGTTTTACACGACATTTGGCATGTAAATTTAACCTAAATGTTTCATTAAAGACATATGACGATAGACTGGAATATTTTAATATGGATAACTTATGTACATATATGTACATAATAAAAGAAAAGTTGCTGATCTAATTTTGTTATACAAAATTATAAATTCATACATGGATACTTATATTTTTGAGGATATCAAACTGAATGTAAAAATTAAGGACACGAGGTCCACCACTCTTTTTTCTTTGCCTTTCAGTTGTGGATATGTCGCCTTCATGATAGTATGAAAGAATGTTCTGATCTATTTTCTTGCATTATGTTTACTTTTAGGGCTGAAGTTAGAAGTCATATATGCAATGGTGTAGTGCTAAATAAAAAAGTAAGAGGTCGGTGTTTAATTTTTACGAACACCCTCCCCCCGCTTTTTTCGTTACTTACAAAATATGTATCCTAATATTGTTAGTACAAATATTCATAAAAAATCAAATGCTAATTAACTCGAAGAGTCAATCAAAGTGGTCTGAATAATGCGTATTATTTTTTGCAATATAATATACAGTTCTGAAAATTTTGCTAGATGATTCGATTTCGGCATCATTCAGTGTCTATAATTTTTTCAATGGATTGTCGTTGGGCTGTTTTTAAAATTTTTTCTGCTCTCAAATGAGCATTTAAGTGAAGATACGGTAGTAGTCACCAAATGTTAAAACGAGAGTCTGCTCACAATATTTGGTTTACAAAATTTTATATGAAATATAAGCAAAAATATTTTGTATTGTACTAGAAATCACATTTTTATATCAAAGTACCGGGGCGGCGACCTGGCCCGACTACACCACTGCATATATGTGGCTAATATGTAATTTGTATCATCAATATTTTATAGTTGTTATTATATTTACAGTTTAGTTTAGTTATTTGTTAGATTTACTTTTTATTCTAGTATTTTTAAATTTTTTTTTTCTGTATGTAGATATGCCTTGTGAAATAAAATAAAACAAGTTGAAAATAGACATCGACCGCAAAAATATATTAAATCGTATTATAACGTATTGTATAAAGAACGAGAACGGCAGCTGTATAACGAGCCGTAGATCTGCAGCTAAATTACCGACTGTAGATGGAAAATGGTTAATTAAGTGGTTTTGAGCTCATCTTGTACATTTCTTTATCTTGTCATACTTTATCATTAAATCGACCCGTTAAACGTATTTAAAATCGATCGTGAATACGCCAACACCTATAATATTCTCACTTTTCGCAATAAAATCGCTCCACTGCTGCGACACAAGCGAATCGATTAATAATTTTCATATAAAATTCGACATTGGCGGACTATTTTGCACGCGATTTTGGATGGTTTCCATTGTGTATTTGAACCGAATTAAATTCAAGAATCTTCCGCGCCGCTGACAAGTTTCAGTCGATGCTCCTCAGCGTACCTATGTACATCATTATCTACTGTTATTTTATTTACTTGCCGTGTGTAATTATTTTCAGCTATAATGATATTTTATTGCACGGAGAAATAAAAGAAACTCATTTTTTACGGTTTAATTTGATAAAATGCCATAAAAAAACTAGCCGCTGTAAAAAGCCGTCGAAAATGATTGCGGAAAAAAAACCCATACGTAGTTCGAGGCCTCTTACATGCGTGTAGGGACGATCGTGCTCGCACTCAACTCGTTCTTGCTCGTCAGCAATAGCGCTAATTGTAAGTGACTTTGGCGTATCATACGACTGTCAGTAGTAT
The DNA here is from genome assembly GCF_051622035.1 of Arctopsyche grandis. Lineage (NCBI taxonomy): Eukaryota > Metazoa > Arthropoda > Insecta > Trichoptera > Hydropsychidae > Arctopsyche > Arctopsyche grandis. The sequence continues at coordinate 9,274,208 of NC_135359.1, forward strand.
TACTAAAAGCGTTAAAATACAATCAAGAAATCACTTTCATAGAATTTTCCAATTATTTTCATAAATTGCGTTGAAATTCAAATTGTATCGATTTTTTTTCATGTACCTCCTCACATTTGCAATGAAATTCAAATATAAATGTGTTCGTATAGAGTACTATTTTCATGCTTCGATTCATTAAAAAGAGTATAAATTGAATTAAATGAAGTTAAGAGTACAAAGTATCCGAGCAAGATAATAAAAACCGGTATATCAGTCAGTAGTTCTAAACTAGTCTCGTTCACAAGCAAAATTAGTTTTTAAAATTGATTTCTTAAATTTAATACACGACGAGAGTATTCATAAAGTTTAAATTTATGCGTAAAATAAAATAAAGTTTGCCGGCGGGTAATATGGCAATATTATTAGGATATTGCATACAAGAAAGCTGCTATGTCTGAGGTAAATTCAATACCCAAATGATTCGGAGCCAGGCAGTGACATATGTACATACTTCAAAATGAAAGAAAATTCATAAAGCGTTGAAGCTTTTTCCAGAAAAATCAAGGAGCTTCGTAATATCAAAATAAACGTGGATTCTTTTCAGGGCTGTGGAGTCGCAGCCGGAGTCGTGGAGTTGCAGTGTTTTGGCCGGAGTCGGAGCCGGACTCGTGGAGTTGCAGTGTTTTGGCCGGAGTTGGAGTTGGAGTCGGAGTCGTGAAAAATGAGCGACTCCGACCATTTTTTCTCCGAACTTGAAGCCTTGCTTCGTCATCCTTATATCGTGACAAAAGTATTGCAAGCAGAAGACGTGACTACTGGTGAATTTTACAAGCAGTGGAAGAGCATTATTTCTCGTTTGTCTAAAATTCAGAATAATACTATTGCTGATGGAATAAAAAATGCCATGCTATGCAGAGAAAAACATTTACTGGATAATGATATTCTATTGGCTGGGATCTATGTTGACCCCATGGTTCGATCCATATTAACGGAAGAACAAATAAATAGAGCAAAGAATGCTCTGTTTGAATTAACGATTCGTATGAAAGGTCTTCGAGTGGGAAACGAGACGACATCAGGCAGCTTTGATCAATCAATACTTGAATTATCATCATGTTCATCCGACACCGCTGAATCTGAAGACGATTTTGAAAAATATGTCAATGAACAAGATGAAATAAAACGTCGTAGTTTGAGTCCAAATATAGCAGACGAAGAAGACTCTTACGATGCATTGAAGAAGAATTTTACGATGCATTGAAAATGGTGGAAAAAATTGAACTTATAATTAAAATGGCAATACAGCAGTATCCACAAATCGTAAAAGATTCAGCGTTGATCGTTACAGCATTGTGGCCAACCCAAGTATCCGTAGCGCGGTTATTTTCCACTCTTAAAATCCTCAATTCTGAATTGAGAACTTCTACGAATACAGATTTAGTAGAAGCAATGCTGTTTTTAAGAATAAATTCAAATAAAAAATTAATAAAGTTTGATCTTGTTTTATTTTTATGCCATAACATGAAAAATATTTGCAAAGGTAGGAAAACAACATGATAAAATTTAATATTTTTGAGTCGGATTCGGAGTCGTGTTGTTGCTAAATATCGGAATTGAAGTCGGAGTCGTGATTTTTTTAACGACTCCACAGCCCTGATTCTTTTCTTCATATAATGATTTATTAACACATGACGTGAAATTGACTGTTTTTGCAATAAAAATATTCCTATCCGTTCAACCACTCCATTCGTGCTACCGAAGTCTGGAATGATTCGTCGTAGATGTTGGTGTAGTAGAAACAAGAGCAAATCCCCGATTCATCAACTCTGATTCAATAAATTGGACTCTGAATCAAAAGAAAATTCGAGTTTCAATATCGGGTCTCCACAATAGCGATACTGAAGAATACGTCTACATAACCAGCAGCATAGATCAATGGTTAGCATGTAATGCTTTCATTGTGGTCATGGTTTCTATTCCTGGGGTGCACTGCTGGCCAGGCCTTGGATGTGACTCTGAGGTCGATCGTTTCCTATCAGAATTTGCCGATTTATCGGCAAATTTTATCGGCGTTGAAACGGTTCCTCCATCAAATTTTCAAAAATGATCCTACCCGCTGTCACAAATATCTGAATTTGATTTATGTATGTACATACAAGTCTAAATCATTAATTAATTAATTGTTAATTTCGTGTTCTTCCGCTTCTCAAAATACAGCGATTCATGTAATAATAATGCTGCAATGTTTGTAATTAATTGTCTAGGAAGGCGCATTGGGGTCCACCTGTTAAGCCTTCCTGGTATATATCAATTAGAGTTTCCAATTCGAATATTCTATATTCGAATATATTCAGCCTATTTTGAACTATTCGTTATTCGAATATTTGAGCAATTGTTCAAATAGTATTCGTGAATTTTTTTAATGAAATTTTATAAAATATTTTACAAATTTAGAATTTTTTTAACATAATACAATTTTATTTTTAACTCTAAATGTGTAACGCAACAATGTATTGTGTGCAGTGCCGGTTTTAGGGGGGGGGGGGGCTGGGTGGGGCGGCGCTTGGGGGCTCCGAGTAAAAAAAATACCCTTCAATGTATGAGAGAGTGCTATATACGTGTACAATCATATGTACCTACTCGTGTGTGTAATAAATTTGATCAAAAACCCAATCTGCGATATATGTAATTACTAGAAGAAGTCTTGATTAGGATACGGATACGCAGAGCCGTTTTTAGGGGGGGGCTGGGTCGGGTGGCGCCCGAAGGTGCCGAATAAGTAAGGGCGCCACTTGATACGCCAAAGGCGCTTTAAAATTTAAAATTAAAGCGCCGAAGGCGCTACAAAATTTTAGATCAGTGCGCTCAAGGCGCCTCTACGTTCTATGTTCAAACATTTTGTACTCGGCATATGTTATTAATTGGGCGAAGGTGCATTCCATTTTACATTCAATTATGATTATCAAAAAAATTTGTTTCACATTTCACTGTGGTATCCTCAATTTAAATCTTGTGCTATATGACGCTGAGAAATCGTTTGTAATATCACAAACTTTTTCGGTGTTCTCTAAAAATTTTTACCCTATTTTCAGCTTCAATATAGCGCTGGAATATTCTAACTATGACTTGACATTGGAATTCCTCGCTTTAGAAATTGAATTTATGTATTTTACGAGAACTTATTGCAGCGTTAATTTGAAACGGAAACGAAAATACAGTCCGAAGCGGGAACGCAATTTTTATGGATAAGCAGAAATATTTCGTTTCATTTATGTTGTTTTGAACTTCAGTAGTGTTTAGGAGTTCGCAGTGACACGTTATCGATCCGGGTATTTTTTTTCAAATTAAATAAATTGATTGAACGCGCGTGCACGTTATAAAAGTACGTTATTCGAATTCCAAGATAATTCCAAAAGGTTAAAAAAAGATTTCAGGTACTTGGATAACTTTAAAAAACGAACCAAAGCTTTAGATATCCTTCTAAAAACTTTATTAACTATTAAGCCAACGTCAACTGCTACTGGAAGAGTGTTCTCCACAGCAGGAATAATAAAAACAAAATTAAGGGCGAGATTAAATATTGAAACATTTAACGCATTACTATTTTTAAGATATGTATTTTCAAAATTAACATAAAGTTTATTTTATTTTTAATCAATCAATGCACACTCGTCATTACAGATCGCTCCAATGCAACGAGTGTACTATAGACATTAAGAAATTATATATACATATATGTACATATGGTCAGACAACGTATACAATACGTTCAATAAACATCGAATACAATACTAATAATTAATCAAGTACAGAAATAATAATCATAGAGACATTTATGGATTATTTTTAGATTTGGTGCACAATTATTATTACAAATTTTATACACATAATAAGCACAAGATTATAGAGACATCTATAGAATTCAGATTTCTGTGTTTAATTTTTACAAATTATTCACAAAGATTTTTTGTGACAACTCGAAAGGATCTATTACCAATTTTCAGGAACCGTTTCAACAATGATTTGGAGTCACAAAACCCCCAAATTTAACCAGCAGCTTTTGGCGAATCGAACCAGTGATCGCAGTGGTGCTAAATATATACGCTACCATTAAGCCAAACTGCTATAAGACGATAAATTAATTTTTTATGTATGACGATAAATTTTTTTTTTTTTTAATGTATGTGGACCCCACTCATTACATACCTCCTTTATTTTAATAATTTTGAATTCATATTTCACACTGTTTCCTTTTTTTTAAAACTATTCGAATATTCCGAATTTTACTATTCGATATTCAAATGGTCGATGAAGTCGAATAATTGGAAACTCTAATATCTATGTAAAATAAAATAAAAAATATTGTCTTTGTATATATAAAAAAAAATCATATAAAAATTCTTCAAAATGTGATTTAATTTCAAAATATTCTATGGATACGTTATTTTATCATTTCGACGCCCTATTTTTATTGAGGAATAAGAATTGTTTAAGTCGCAATCCTGAGCAATGCCTCTTAATGGTCATTTACAATAAATACGTAGGTACTGTGAAATACAAATTAATTTAAAAGGGGTAATTTTGAACAATTTAAGATATAAAGTTATGATTTATTTGCACATTGCACTTAATGAGGTCTTATATAAAAATCTTATTTGTTTATTTTTTAAATATGACACCTTAGTCCCTGTCGTATTCCAAGGGCACTTCAATAGCAGGTTTCTCGTCTTCAATTGAGGCATTTTATTTCGGAGAAATTCACGAAACTCCCTATCGAATTTCCTCGCGGTCGACGACGTCATTATCGGTTTGTTGATCCTCGCCCGCTTCGAACATTAGCGGTCAACATTAATTATTATAAATAATATAACCGTTTAAAATTCACTAACGATCGTTCTCCTACCGAAAAACGTAGTTGCGGAAATTTTGAACAGGTGGCCGCTTAAAATTCTGATCACTGCGCGGCCCTGTGCACTTTTGAATCCTAACGCGAAACACCCACATTCGAAAACGTGCGAAATTCTAACTTAAAATTCCCACTAATCTTATGGCACGATTTACCTGTCGATTGAGATTGATTTTTAGTGTACCGATGTATCTCACACCTCGATGAAACACATTGAGATTCTCTCTTTAAATGAAGCTCACGAGTAAACAAATGTGGTCGGTCACATTGGCAGAATCATTGACAGCAATTTTGTACAATTTGAATTTGCGCTATGCTGAGGAGATTTTGGAATATCGGTGAAATATTTGAGACAACTAATAACATTGCCAAATTTTTTACTAGGATCCAGCAAAGTAAACATATACACAATTACATATGTATATATTTAGTGCTGTTTACCGAGCGGGTTTCGAGGGTTTCAAAGTTTCCGGAAACCCATTTTTCCAATTATAAAATTTCCGTAATTTTTGTTAGAAATACATTAATGCTTCTTGTAATGCATTTCCAGCTTAAATAATTATCCTAGTGAGGCAATAAGCTTCATCCTTCTTGCGGTCCTCACTGAACATATTGTTTAAAATCAAATTTTACGTTTGTTACATTCATAATCCTAATTACACTGTTCGACACGAAAAATGGTTCAGAGACGAGATATGACTTTTCTTATAGATCTATGCCCAGTGAACACGAATCTGGTAATAAAAAATGTAATTGGCTCGAGATTCGGAGATACATATGTGTTTTTTAAATCGTGCGATTTTTCTATATCTTGGTGTTGTTCGGTCGATGTCTCAAAATCTGTCAATTTTCTGTTCAAAATGAAAATTGAAATCTATAGTCGGGTATTTTATCTTTCATTTGTAGTACTTTTCAGCTTTCAAATCTGTCTAAGTAGTCGTCCAGTTCAAATCAAAATTCAAAAGTATGTATTTTCACTTGGGATTTTTTCCCACTGTTAATACTATTTTATATTGAGTGTTTTTTTTTTATTGAAACATGTTTATTGACATAATATTCTGGCCATACTATTTTTTGTTTTCCTTTAAAGGGTTAATTGGAAGTTAACTGAATTTTAAATCGGTAAAATTTCGAGCTAAAAGTTCAGTTTTCTTCATTTCGAGAAATATTTCGCAAAACATTAAATATGATGTTTACGTTTAGCAATATTTAAACATACTGGTGGCCTGTAATACGTTTATTCTACTTTTCCGAAATTCTGAACATATCGAATTAAAATAAGTGATTTTGACTTAAATTTCACTTCCGCCACTTTGAAATATAACGGCTCATGTGTGTATCACAGATGATTATTTTATCTTTTCATTAAGCAGATTTTCATTTTGAAAACTTCATCAAAGCAATTTTAATGGGTTTTTCATACGAATGTGCCAATTTCAAATGGTTAGCATACATGTGTAAGTGTATGTGCACGATTTGCTTTACAATTACATATGTGTATAGTGGTCGGTTTTGTACATATGTATGTATGTATGTAGGTACGAAACGGCGGCAATCACCGGCGAATGACTGTAATTACAAGAGCAGCACATCGAACAGTGATATCATCGGCAGCTTCAGATGCGGCCCGGCCCGCTCTCTGGCCGCATGATGCGCCCCCATTCAAATAATCACAATCTGATTATGTCAGAAGTTGCGTCACCTCATCTAATGCGGATTGATTTTTCACATTCCTACGAATGACATCGGATATTAACCCCGCCATCTGTGCCTCAATTACAGATTTTCGTCTACGAGTTGAATAACAATGGTTTGTTTTGACGATTCATTTTTAATCGTTTTACTAATTTTATGAGAATAAGTATATAATGTTAAAATAACATACATTTCAACCTTTAATATAACTACGAATATCATGTTTAGATTCTTAGATAAAAATACATTTTCATACGCTTCCCTTGCTTATGAAAATGTAGACCGCAGACCCCTTCTCACTAATTTTTAAACTTGTTCTGTAATTTAATTGTGACTATTTTTTTAAAAACCTCTCTTGTTTTTCAACCTATTTGCATCTCATTTTATTTTATGTACATTAAGCTGAGAATTGTCTTATTCTTGTATCTATTTTTTCAGTGTTAAAACAATAAAACAAAATTATATGAGGCGTGAAAACCAAATTTATAAAGTTTTCGCTGTCAGTATTAATAGGTGGGAAGTTTTTAAGGAAAATTCACCATCAGTTACTTTAAAGAGATTGTGCCCGACTTGTTGGTCGTCCAGATTAGCTTCCATCAATGCACTTTGAGATACATATACATATGTAGACACGTTTTAAAGTGTCTTACAGAAATAATTTTACAAAGTAAAAGAAAGTATGAACAATTAGAAGCAAAGGGACTTAAAAAGAAAATAGAAAGTTTCGAATTTATTCTCCTACTCGTGCTTCTTGATAAAATTCTTCATAACAATTTCAACAAATATTACAATTAAATGAGGGTTGAAGACAAAATTGACATGTAATAATTAATCTCTTCCTTAAAAGCACTTTGAGGAAGAGATTAATTATTAAATTAAAAGAATTTTAATTTAATAATTAATCTCTTTAAAAGAATTACCCATTAAAGAATTTTTAAACAACTTTTAATGTGGCACCTACATATGTATAAGTAAGTATAAAATAATATGAATATATGGGGGGGGGAGCGCTTTTAAATATTTTGCAGGCTTTCTATATATATACATAGTATATATGTAAATACATAGGTATTATCGACCTTGTATGTATGTATACATAATCATCAAGTTATCGGACGTGCGTTCGCAAAACAATACATCGTAATATTTTAACGACGGTAATATTATTGGACAAGAAATTTTCAGCATTTTTCATCGTATGGAACGCTGTTTGCTGGGCATAACGAGGAAAAGCAGAAAATGGAATACGTGGGTGAGAAGTATGACAAGGGTAATAGAAATATTTGATAGAGTGAAAATATTGAAATGGAAATGGGCGGGTTACGTGATTAGAAGAATGGAGGAAAGGTGGACAAAATAAGTGCTAGAATGATACACGAGGGAATGTAAAAGGGTAAAAGGAAGCCCGCTGGGAATATAGGTACACGAAATTAGACAAATCCGTCGTAAGTCGAAACTATATATGTATTTTTTTTCCGTAGTTTTACTTAATTTTATTAATACAATAATTCAAATGAATACATATTTAAATTGAAAAAAAAATTAAACACTTACATCAGCGGTTCCCAACCTTTTTTGACTCACGTACCACTTGGTAGTACATAGCGCTAAATTGTACCACCATATAATAAATTGTCCTCTGAATTGTAATCGTAAGTGAAACGTAAAGGAGGTTTGTAAAAATGATTGTACTTCATGAAAATTGTTTTTGCAAGTGTAATTATTATATATAGTATTTGCGTCACAATTATAATATGCTCAAAGTTTTATCAACTATTTTGTCATACTTCTATTATTGATAAATGGTTTTAATAAAAACCATTTATCGCTGAGAAGCTCTATGTCAGAAAGATTTTCATATTCTTGACTAATACCTAGCCAAAAATTAATAACCTTATTTATTTCGAATTCAGTTTTTAAATGCTATAATTTGAAAGTTCATTCAAGTTCTCCTTTTCCTTGGCAACTGTCCGAAATTATGAAAGGGGTTTGAAATCCAATTGTTCGCTTCTTAAGGTTTGGGGATGCCCTGCGTAAAAGACGAAATTATGTAAATTTTCAAATACTTCAGTTTGATCATTTTCGATATATAAATCTAATCATACTTTCTATGTTATCTGCAACATTAAATATCATTATCGAATTGTTCTCAAGTGTCAAATTCAAGTCATTTATTTATTGGAGCGCTAACGCGGTAAATTTAAAAATGCACTCCAAAATCCATGCCGAATCTGAGAAAAACGTATCGATTGCCAGATTTTCGATCATCTTGTACATATTGACGTTGATGATGACTAATTAAGATAATGCTTATTAATTATATAAAAAATATTTCTATTTTTTTTATGATTGTAAATCATTCATTCCTGCATGTCCGTTATTACTGATTTTTTTTCGCGTACCACCAACCATCAACAGGTTGGGAACCGTCACTTTTTTATTTTATTGAATTTATTTTTATTAATACAACAAGTCAAATTAATACATATTTAAATTGAAGAAAAAATTAAAAATCTACATGAAAAATAATTAATTAAAAAAATATATATAACTTTTTTTCGGTCGTAAGTGCGAACCGTCGTATGTCGAGGACTACCTGTATAGAAACTGCAAACGCGACCAAGTTCAATTCAATCGTTTCGAATGTATGTATGTACAAGGAAAAATTTACAAGAAATAATATATAAATATAGTACACATTGTATTTTATATTTTTCGAAAGGAGAGCCCCGACCGTAACTCGTAATATCGCCCCCTTACGCACTGATTATAGTTTTCGAGTAAAAGAAACATTCCATTGTACTCGCATGGTCAACGAGTGCCAGGGCTCCTTCAACCACGTTGATTTTATAATTATTTATCACAAATACCTGCAGAGATGCTAAGTACAGATAACTGGTGTAATTACGGCTTACACGAGCTCCTCTCCAGTCTAGCCCATCTATGTAGGTCCATTATGGACTCTTTGATCGTAGAGGAATTGAACATCGGGCTATTGGTTGTACACGCTACAGCCACATATCCACGATGTGTTATTAAAAATTGCAGCAATTTCTTATATATGTACCTCCGCTTAAGCACATGTTTAACAACAGCTATCAGTTACACGAGTTCAAAAATTATCAACCATAAATTCGACACACACTTTTAAATAAGCCATAAAGTGTGACACGCGATATCCCGCAAAACACGTCATATTATACATTACTTTTCATTTTCACTATTATTTCTACTTATCATCATCATCATCATCATTTACAGCCATTCGCCATCCACTGCTGGATGAAGGCCTCTCCAACACGCTTCCACTCGTCTCTGTTTTGCGCAACACTCATCCATCTCATTCCGCACATTTTCCTAATTTCGTTCACCCATCTTCCTTGCGGTCTTCCTTTTACTCTTTTGCCTTCTCTCGGGTACCATTCAAGCACTTCTTTTGTCCACCTTTCGTCCATCCTCCTAGCTACGTGACCCGCCCACTGCCATTTTAATCTCTTCACTCTATCCACTATGTCCACTACCCTTGTCATACTTCTCACCCACATGTTCCGCTTTCTGTCTTTCCTCGTTATGCCAAGCATACAGCGTTCCATACTTCTTTGAGTGCATTTGATTTTATTTAGCATCTTGGCGTTCAGTGTCCAAGTTTCACATCCATACGTCATCACTGGCAAAACGCATTGATCAAAGATCCTTTTCTTCAGGCAGAGTGGCATTTTTGATTTAAAAACAGCATTCATCCGTCCAAATGCACTCCATCCTAATTTCATACGTCTCTTTATCTCTTCATCTTTACTACCAGACATGTCAATTATTTGACCTAAATATAAATAATTATTTACTACTTCCAATGGTTTATCATCTAAGGGGATGCTATCAGGCATGCAATAACTATTGAACATTAGTTTAGTCTTATCTACGTTAATTTTTAATCCTACTTTTCTACTTTCCCTGTCCAGCTGTGTTAGTCTGATAAGTAGGTCAGCTGAATCACGAGCTACTAAAACTATATCGTCTGCGAACCGAAGGTGACTCAAGAAGCGACCGTTGATGCTTACTCGGGCTGTGTCCCAATCCAATATATAAATACATATGTAGTTGAGAAAATCTAGATCTGCAGATCTTCAAACAAGTGAAGGAATGATAGCTTTTTGCACTATACAAAGTTCATATTTTTCTTATCGTAAATAATATATAGAATAGTCTGCTATTAGAAATAAAGACACTTTTATTGGTTTGGTCACCTGAATGGTTAAAAGGGTTAACTATAATCTAAGTTTATATGTGGATGATTTCATTAATTGATATTAGACATTTATACATAATATACTTCAGTTGATTTTTTATAAAACAATCCAAGTATTCACATTATTTGTTTCTTGTATGTTTCAGTCTGCTATACACATAAAGAACACTATCAATATTTGAATGTTGACATGTGCAGAGCGACATCCCACAGATATTAAACGTGCAAATAAGGAAAAACGTGAAGTTTTGTGAAGCTTCTTTTGACACGTTCAACAAAAATGCTGTATTTTTTGCTACTGTGTATGACAAACGTCCTGTCGGTATCTTTCGACGTGTGGATATTTGTCATCCTTGATCTCTACACAGCTAATGCTAAAATCATCATAGACATCTTTCACCATCCACTGCTAAATGGACACGCTTCTATTCGTCTTTGTTTTGCGCAACTCTCATCCATATTTTTCTAATTTTATCCACCCATCTTCCTTTCATCCTTTTACATTCTCTCGAATACCATTCCAGCACTTACGTTGTCTACCTTTCGTCCACTCTTCTAGCCATTTCCGTCTCATTACTCTCTCCACTATGTATATTGACTACCCTTGTCATACTTCTTACCCACGTATTCCATTTCCTATCTCTACGCATTATGCCAAGTATACAGCATTCCATATTTCGTTCAGTGCACTGAACTTGTAACATAATGCTAAAATACTACTATATATATATTATACATATGAATATGTCTGTAGCTGAAAAGTGGTAACCACTGAGAAAATTGAATTCTTGAATTTTTTATATGAAACGTTTATATTATACGTATATCTATATACCTTACAGGTAAACCCCAATGCGCTTTTCTGGCCAATTACTAACACAATAAAAAAATATATTTTTATACAGTATCATGGATTGAATAGACAAATTCGATAATACTAAAATTTTGAGAAATAAATTTTACAGAGAGGGTAGCATTTAGTGAATTTGGTGAAATTGAAATTAAATCAGATAAATTGGCAATCTCTGATAGGAAGCGATCGACCTGGAGTCACATACATACATATATAGGTATATATATGTATATCTAGGGTTGCCATAATTGTCAAGCATTGATACGGGACATGTAAGTGCTACATAAATAAAACATGGAAAAGTAGGTACGTAATAGTTTATTTTAAAAAATTAGTCTTTTTTAGCCCAATCGTATTTTAACGATGATTTAACTTTTTTAATTAAATCGTTTTCCTCTTTTACATGATGATAAAATTGGACGCAAGTCATTTTAAAATTATACTGGCAAACTAAAATTGCCTCAACTGTCTCAACTGCCAGCTTATTTCTTTTATCCGACCATTGTGTTGGCATCAGGGAAAATATTCTCTCCACATTGGCATTGTGGGCTGGAAGGGCAAATATATTTTTATTAAACATGACTTCTGTTCAATATGCTTGGAATCTCTAAAAAAACTTCAGCCATTTCTCTTCCATACTCAATTTCAGCGTTGTCTCCCAGTTTTCGTTGGTATTATTTTTATTTAAATGATCTTTTAAATATACGAACTGGTTGAAAAGAAGCTCATTGTTTCCAACATCGATGTTCCTTACTTGCAAATATTCAACGGTTCGTTATATTTCCCCCCATTCAGGAACTTGCTTGAGAGTCATCCAATCGAAAGCATTAAATTTTTTGAATGATTGGGACCACTTATCAATGTATTCCACAGCAGTGTTAAAGAAATCGACAGTCTGTTTTTGGAGAAAAGTTTAGAGAGAAAACGAGACAAATACGGGACAAATTGTAATACGGGACCGAGTAGTGAAATACGGGACATGTCCCGTATATACGGGACTTATGGCAACCCTATGTATATCCGATGTTTGGATAACACCGGACAAGAGAATGAACCCATGACCACTCAGTTGAGTGTATTATTTATTTATTTTTAAATAAACAATGCTATGTTGCTGGTTAAATTTTTTTAAGGTTTCTTTTATTTCTAGACAGATTTTGACATTTACAAACTATTAACTGCTTGTCCGTCTCTCATCAAAGTATCATATATTAATCATAGCAATTGTCCTCAAAAGACAACAATTTAGCCTTTCCCAGTGCATTAAAAATAGTCATAAGGAAGTAGCTACTAACTAGGTAATAACCTAACCTATAACAATTTTGTTTTTATATGTAATTGTTTGAATTTCACATCATGCTCGTTTCAATTGAACCCACGAGAGTACCGCCGAGTACTTTAACTTGAAATAAATGAAAAGGAGGATGTTGCGAGGATTTCCAGTTGAGATGGCCTGTTCAGATTATTTGAACGTGTGGATGTGCGTGGTCCTTTACGCGGAGCCACATGCCTGACGCGGTTCTTCCACAAAAACGCCAAAAATCAGTCGAGCATGTGAGCCCGTATAGAAACGTCTCCACTGGTCGAATACGACCAGGACAGGTAGGTAGTACAGGTAGGTCGGCACAAAAGACACCGTCGAAACCTCTCCTCCCCCAGTCTTCGATTTTACACTTCAAGTAATAGCGAATATCCTCGAGCTTCATAATATGCACGCCATAAAGGAGGAGATGCTCGCTTCCAGTTCCTTAAATGCTAAATAATTAAGTGACGCCAGCGAGAAAATAAAGGCTCTTTTTGTTTGTTTCCTTTTTGTCTCTTTTTTTGCAAAGTTGACCGTGAATAATAAGTTAATTGTTCGGAACACACGTGAGGACCAATGCAAGTTTGTACGCACAGATAAATGCTTCGATCGTACCTGTTGTTGTTATTGTACCTGGGGATCGTTTTCACAATGGAGCCGAAATGGGCTGGCAATTAGTTTCGAAAGACCCATAGAAATATTAATGTTAAGAAAGCGACATGGAAAAAATGTGCAACCAATGTGAAACACTGAGATGCAAGATTCCAATTCCCACGAGTGGTAATAAAACGAGTCGCGTTTTGTGCGATTCAAAACCGTAGTTTTCACCTTTTTCCCTCTAAATTGCATTTTATTTGTGGTATGTACTCACATTAACGAATATGGGAATGTGTACATTAAAATTGCACTATTTGGACAACGTTCCGTAGAAAAAAAATCGAAAAAAAATTTGAGATTGTATAATATGATAAATCAAACTGACCCAATGCTAAAGGTTAACCCGTCACCATTGACCTTGATTATGGAAACTATGCAGCTTAGTTTTCCTCTTAATAATGAGTGAAAATTATCAATGTATATATGTAGTATTATTTCAATTAATAAAATATAAAAATTTAGCCTTCTCCATAATTTGAAAGGTGTGATGCAATATGACCTTTATTTTTTTGCATTACATTCGTATATGGGTATCTTAGTTAATATTCTAAAAATATATTTTGACTTTTTGATATCCTATTATTGGAACGTTAAAAACACAGCCGATAGGCGTTTCAAGTCATGAAAGTAGACACTCATAGCAAGCATTTTTGATATACATATGTACATTTGTATACGTACAACCCAATTAAACCATATATTTATTCCAGGCTACGTGAAGTCGTAAAAGTTGATATCAACTCGAACGTTTGGCTGGAACTTTCTCAATGAGATAATGAATAACAACAATGAAATCATTTTACTTCGACCCATATGTATAAAATATATTATTTTATTATAATTTATTGTTGTGTTATTTTTTTCGTCGTTTTTCGCCGTTATTTTCGTTGTGCGCGCTAGCCTTAGCGGATAAGTCGTAAATCTATCATCGAAGTATTTATCGTTGCGGAAATCGTTTTGCCTTCTTCATCAGGACATGACTTATGAGTTTGAATGTCGTCCAAATCGATGGTCAGCTCACAATCGGTACCCCATGAAAAATATTCAGGTGTGTTTTATTGCATGCATCGTTTTCGAATGCGTTCATAACCCACGCGCGGGAACTTAATTTTTACTTTATTTAACAGAGGGTCTTGCAATCCACTTACAAATTTGCTCCTTTGCATAATCTAGCCCTGGTGAGATATTCACCGAGTAATATGGTATGATTTAAACACCGAAGTGCTTTAGCAATTAGATATTTTACATTTGGAATAACGCTTTATCTAACTGGTTATATTTTGATGAAAAATAATACACCATTCATAAGCAATTCCAAAAAATGGCAATTGTGTAATAAATTCAATGACGACGTTCTCAGTAAAATTAGCGAGTTCACACAAGAATTGCATAATGCATGCAATAATGCATGCAAAAATGCATTGTTGCAAAATATCACTTCGATATTCGATCGTTTTTGTAAAGAAAACTAAAAATACTATATTGTCAGATGAAGTTCATTTTCAATCTTAGAGAAAAATACGATAAACCTTTTTTAATTAATTGTAATTGCACAATTATATATGCGATGAACTATGTGACATATTACCCCCGTAATTGCGATGTCATCATTAAAGGTCGGATGGTAATTGGGGCATGAATGAAAAAATGGGCACTTTAGAGGCTTAACTGGGCAATTGCTTTGTATTTTTTTCAAGAAATTCATATAATTTAAAAAATTAAAATTGTGTTTTACATAGAAAATAAGGGAACGTTAATATTCATTGTAATTATTAGTACCAAATCAATGGACATCTAATATTAGCGTTGAATATTTTTTTTGAAACGCGAGGAACAAAATTCTCTCTCTGACCAATTATAAAAAAAAAGTAATGTGCCAAGGACAAGTATAAGTTCATACTGGAAGACGAGAACGTTGTTTGTTATATTTTCGTAAGCGTTTGCATATTATGTATATATAATGTGTTACCAATATGACCCATTGGCAACTTGCCCCACCCCAAAAGGATATTACCCTGGTCAAAATCCGAGGTATAGTCATAATTAGTCTTTGACGGTGGATGGATTCGTTTCGTTCAAAAAATGGTTCACCATTGCTAATTTCTTAGAAAAACAATACTTTTTTGCTCCCTTGCTTTGAACACTAATTGAGCGATCTATTGCTATTTGCAAAAGCATCCACGAATCGACGCCCTTTAATCATCATAGCTTTTTGATAAACTCGTGTATCCCAAAAAAAAAATCATTTGATCGCCATAATTTACAATGTAAAAAATCATTTGAGATGTTGGTATTTACATAAGTAATTAAATTTATCGTATTTTCTAAATTGACTGTTTTTAATAGCACTGCTACCTTAAAAAATATTTTTTTTCTCGCTTATACATATGTACATAATGTGTATATTATCTTTTAGTTTTGCAACTTTTCAATAATCTTATTAATAATCTTCAATAAATACCCTTCAGGTATAAACACAGATTACCTAAACACAATCTGCTTTAGATCGTCGACTTTAGAGAGTCTTTAGTTAATATTATGTATTAGATGTATTATGAGCATTTATAAAAAATGTAAATTGGTTTTTGAGCTCTTTTTCCTATTATGCTGTACATTACTAACAACATTAAATTAAAATTGTAATATAGGAAATGATCAAATCGGAACAAATACAAACGTTACTCTTCGAGTGTTTGATTCAAGATTAAATTAATTTCAAGATGTTATGATTAGACTACGAATAGTCATTAGGGCATTCCTAAATAGCAATACACCTTCCAACAGCGCTGAATGCAAAATAACAAAAAAATGATTTTTTAATAAATTAACAATAGCCAAAACGCCCCGAAAACATTTTGCCCCAATGAATATCCATCCCTTAGTGATAATTAAAGATCGGCGGATGAGCGTGCTGAAATAGATTTCTATTTTTAAGATCTTTTATTGCTCTCTAGAGAGCAAAAAAAAAGGTTAACAGTAGAAATTGACAATAGGAACCCATTTATTTCGAGTCGGCACCATGATGCGCCGGTCTTTAGTGATAATAATGACTTTCATCAGTTGATTTGTCCAAGCATTTTGATTACATTCAGCGTAGACATTTCGTATCAACATGCTTGCCATGGTTGACGCGACCTTGTCTATCGGTCACATTAACTTCTGAACGGCGACAAAGAGCTGGGGTTAACGGTCAAAGAGATACGCCTGGTAGACAATGCGACATAACCCGGCCAATAAATCGGTCGGT
Source organism: Arctopsyche grandis (assembly GCF_051622035.1). Lineage (NCBI taxonomy): Eukaryota > Metazoa > Arthropoda > Insecta > Trichoptera > Hydropsychidae > Arctopsyche > Arctopsyche grandis. The sequence goes on from NC_135359.1 coordinate 9,291,097, forward strand.
GTGGGCGGCCATATTGACCGCATCGCGCTATAATCCTACCGTTCGGACCAGATCCTCATTGTTGGCCGCCTGTCGACATCATCTCGCTGATTTATCCCAACACCAGACCGAGCGACATGTCCGTTTGTACGTCGTGCGCATTTTATGGCAGTGTAAGTCGCGAAAGGTGTTTTCTGGACAAGGGGACTATGAGGCGGTTGGCGGGGGTATTTGTGAGACAAGAATTCCGTGTTCAAATTCTAATATCACTTATATAATATGTAGAATTAAATAAATATATTATGAATCAACTATTTGAAAAATATTTTGTTTATATAAGCAATAATTTGAAATTAGAATTCTTTTGTTTCAGATCAAATGAAAATTAAACAGATTTAATTATGTTATTCTCATAATACATAGACTGAATGAATGAGCAAACTTCAATATTGAAAAATATTTCTCAGAATGCAAATAGATACTTCTTGTACTACATAGGTATTTGTGTCATGCTTTAGAGGTTGAATATGCACGTCCAATTAAGCTGTAAAACAGACATTCCATATTTGTAAAACTTACCTTTAGGTTAGAGCTGCCAGATTTATTTATATCCAAACCGGGATATTTTAATTGTATTCAAGACAGGCACAGATATTTCAAGAATGATAAAAAACTTTGTAAAAAGCGTAAACTTAACAAATTACATTTAAAATCCTTCCTTTTATAAACTAGTATTTCCTTTCTTTTTTCCAGTTTATTTAGTTATTTTAATATTAAATGAAATTAATTACATATTGCCAAAGATTGAAAAAAACTCATTTTCTCAATCTCACTTTTCTTGTTTTAAAACCATGGATGTGGATCTACGGTGAGATGGAGATTCGTGCATTTTTTTGGAGTTTCATAACTGCGGGGGGTCGGTATTTCTGAACAATGGAAGGTAAATAAGCAGCTATCGAAAGGTCCCTTCGGGACGCCGGGATGAGAAGCTTGAAACCGGGACGCCTGGCAAGCCTACTAGGTATATCTTAGTGTACTAGAAGTTGAATGTTGACAACATCTTGGTCGCTTTTGATTTACGATGATTGAAAAAATATTTAATACTAAATAAGCTCCATGGATCACAGAAATGACCATAGCAAATGACAGTAGAACCTATGTGGATTATCCGGATTGTTCAAAAAAAACACAAATTTTACTGCTTTGCATGTAAATTGAAATTACTTTTAAATGTTTACATTCGTGATGACATAACAGGAGCATGAGCTTAAATGCATAACATAAAATACTCAAAGAACATTTGTTTCTTGAAAATTTGATCGTGATTTAAATATCTATTTTTAATATTACCAATATGGAAAAGAAAACGTGTTGTAGTTTCATTAAAAGACAAATAAGATATAATAAATATCTTAAAAATCAGTG